>NW_014038907.1:0-12488 GCF_001186125.1 Sphaeroforma arctica JP610 | reverse complement strand
TATATATATATGCGTGTGTGTGTGTGTGTGTGTCTGTGTGTGTATGTATGCATGTATGTATCTATATCGTACAAATGTATGTATGTCGTAGTATATGTGTATGTCTATATACATCTATATCTATAGATATAGATATATATATATGTACATATATATATAAATATATATATATATATATGTGTGTGTGTCTGTTTGTTTGTTTGTGTGCGTATGTATATGTATAAGTATATGAATCTGCATTTGCATATAAATTTTTATGTATATATATATCTATATATCAATATATATATATATATATATATATATATAGGTACATATCTGTATAATTCTTATACCTATTGTTCTAAGGGACTCTGTACGAACTTTATTTTCGAGATTGTTCGAGAGATTAGATTTAATGGTTCGTTTGGCGGAATTATATTTTTTCTTGGAATATCGGTTGAATGTACACAGTTGTAAGTCGTGTTGGTATAATTTGGTACCGATATATGCCATTATAGTTCTGTTTCTGTATTCAATTCAGCTAGCATATGTTTTTCATGGACATTCCGCTCATTATCGCATGTGCCCATGTCGTCTCTCTATCAACAGCACAATGACTGAGAAACAATTTCAAAGATTGGCTGATGATACGATGACACAGTTGACGGATATTTTCGATGAGATAGTGGAGGATGTAGAGGGCAAAGACGGCGAGGATCTAGATGTTACATATGGGGTATGTAATCAGTACAAATATTGTTGTTTGTAAATAGTCCGAATATTGCATGCAGTCACTGCGCATGATGTGGATGATTTATACCGTGATGTGCATTTGTAGGTACTGTTCACCCTATATACAAGGCATGTTGCGTCCTTGCTTCCATACTGCTATAGATTGCGTAGTTGTGTGGGTAGTGGGCGTGTTTAGTGAGAGACTATCTCTGCTGAGCGGAAGATTGTTTTGGTTGCGTCTATGCAGCCACAATCGTATTCCACGAGAGTATGCTAGCACTGCATGAATGGACAGTGTTTGATATGCACACTTAACACCAAGTGTGCGTGTTTTGTCATGATTCTGGATGTAACCTGTGGAAAAAGTAGTTATTTCCAATTGTCTATATTTCTATATTCGATTTATTGGGTGTTTAGATGGGCTTTCAATTGTACACTTTCAAATAATTTCACTGCTGGATTGCTTACATCGTGGGTCTGCATGAAAGCGATTTTTCCACAATTCAAATTTCGGACTATGATCTCACTTCATATTTGCGCTCATTACGGGCATAATTTCCGACCAGGAGTAGAGCGGTTGCTTCGTGCTTCTGTGTGTATAGTTGTCACCGTCGCCGCTCTTATACACCACTACTCGCACCGTTTTCGTTGTGTCGTTAGCTCCTTGTGTGCATAGTTTGTGGTATACACAGTATGGTCTAATTCCATATATTTTGTCAGATAGCGTTCTAGATCGATGTGTATAATTAATTTGTTCGTAGCTTACTCGTATATCCGAACCGTCTACACAACACCTGACAACGTTTACATGGCAGAATGGAGTCTTAACGGTCGATCTTGGTAATTTCGGCACTTACGTAATCAACAAGCAAACACCAAATAAACAAATCTGGCTTTCATCACCTATTTGGTATGGCTTTCTTCAATACCTGCCTGCGAACGGTGTACGATGGCTATATCTATCTTTTGAGTAGCTCGACCCGTTCATGATACCGTGTGTTGGTATCACATCTTTTTATAGGTTGTTTTGTGGTTGGCTGTTATTCCCCAATCTAATAGTATGTGATACACTGGTAAAAAACCCTAAACTCTAACCCCTGTTTGCATCAGCGCATATCTTCTCTATGTATGTGCTCATGTACGCGGAGCATACAAACCATTCGGTGATGTCAGCGACTACTTTCTTATTTGTTGTTTTTTTAATTCTTAAATAATGTATCAGCGTATGTGCTATACTGCGTATGTGCTTCTTTTGCCTGTTATACATCTAGCATATACATCTTGCAGTACGCTGTACTAGTACATTTTTCCTCGTGACCCCTGGTCCAGACAAGTGGTATGTGCTAAATTTCTCGTGCAGATGTGCTCGTCTTTCGCATCTGTCTTTGCCTCAATAGTTTTGATTGTTACAGGTTTGATCGCACCCTTGTTATCAGAAAGTTTACATTCGTAGTCCACATATGCTAGACTTAGATTGGACGACTCGTGCAGGAACGAAGTTTAATTTTCTCATTACTTGCGCCTGAATACTTTACAGTGGACCAAAAAGATATGACTTCGACGAAGAAGCAAAGGAATGGAGTTATTCACATGATGGTGTATCCATCAATGAAGTTCTGAGTAAAGAACTCTCTGATTGGGCGTGCAAACCTATCGAAGTGTCTTTGGATATAGACATTTAAAGCGGGACCGTTGTTACAGCCCTGTATGTGTCATTTCCGCATACATTTTTCGAGGCTGTGGTTTTAGAATCTCGTCAGTGGACGCGTGATGTGATACGTTGAATTGGACTCTGGCATAGTCTCTATTCAATGTGTGCCATCAAACTCTTGTATGCGCAAGCGGTTACTTGTGAATAAAGTAATTTAGAATGTACAAAACGGCATGGTCTTGATGTATGCTAGTCTGATCTATCTCAACTTTCGAGTACGAGGAACTCCTAGACAGTGCATCGCTACCCTTTCTTTCTTTTCGCTGCATTACCGACTAGCAATTACGATGATCAATTGAATCGGAACGAACGCTTGTACCGTTGTCGTCACCTACCATGTATTTCAAAACACAATTATAAACCACTACCCTGCTCATGGAAGTGCGCGAGCACAAATTTCCGACGGGCTGTGCGACGCGTCACATACTGCTTGCGCATGAACATTGGCACACGCTAGTACCCCAACAAAGAAGCGTAAGTAGAAAAATTTGGCCATGATATTTTATTGATGAAAATTGTGACTGCCTAGTCAAACTTTGCTTATCGTCTTATACTTCTTTATAAATTTAATGATTAGGTTTATTATGTTGTCTCTTTTGTAGAGGAGACCTTTTCTTTAGAGTACGCATAACAAACGCTTATTGTTGAATTCATTTTTTGTTGACACCCTTAAGAAATACGTTAGAAACTGGAACAACCGTAGCATGCGTGATCTACAAGTCTTTGCGAGCCATATTTGCATGATGAGGAGAAAAAAGTGCGAATCTGCCATATTATGCAGAGTATGACCTTCTACGCCTCGCGTCCATAATTAATGAAACAACACCTCATATTCTCGGCATACATATTCTATTACAAATACAATTTCAATAGACTCAATTCAACTCAATTTTATCCAATTCAACCGGATTCAAATCAATTCAATTCAAACGAGTCATTTCAGAACGATTTATATCAAATATGTTGCAAGTCTGTGATGTATGTTATATTTTCGGATCTTTAAAAATGGATCAGGCTACTCTTCTCTATTGGTAGACATGCGCGATATATTCTTTTTAACTATTTCTCAATCGAAATGAACTCACTGAGCAATTTTTAGTCATCAGTACGTATACATGCCCAGTAATAATACAAAGGTGTGTGGTCACTCGAATAACTCCTCATATACATCTTGACCCTCAGACGGACGATCTACCGCGTTCGCATATATATATTCTTTGTTCATTTTTGATCTTTGTCCATATTTATTTTTGTTCATATTTATTCTTTGTTTATATTCATTCTTAGTTCATATTTATGCTTTGTTCATATTTAGTCTTTGTTCAGAAGAACACTTCAACTATTAGCCTGTTTCTTGAAATTCCAAAACACCTTGACATCACCTCCTATCACTGCGCCTGACCCACAGATGCACACCATCGCGATGACAAAGGAATTTATTCTGACCTCCGCTCCACATATCACATCTCTTATTAGCTCAATCTCCCAATAATAATGCCGACTTCACCCAAGTTCCTTTAAGATATCCATTAGGGTACATCGGGCAAGAACCACTTCCCAACCCTACATGACTCATTTACTAACATCTCTTGCCAACCACGGGACCAACAACCCTCTCTTTAACACCATACCTCCTCGCCCTCTAATGTCTCGCTTACAAAGAATAAGTGAGACAAAGACCAAAACAACAGCACTTCATTTCAAACCCTCCA
This sequence comes from Sphaeroforma arctica JP610, assembly GCF_001186125.1. NCBI lineage: Eukaryota > Ichthyosporea > Ichthyophonida > Sphaeroforma > Sphaeroforma arctica. The sequence goes on along the minus strand of NW_014038907.1, from coordinate 8,351 downwards.
AACTATACAAATCTCTTTCAGATATCAAACGCAATCTACAGAATATCCCTGACCTTCGAACAATACCTAGTATCAACATACATCTCACTGCAGTAGGTAACCCCGCCATCGAAGTTATAGTGCATGATGGAGACACTTAGTTGGTCAGACAAGTAGCAACCAAAGTTCTGCGATGAAAGCGTAACAGCAACGTACATCCCAAGTGTTCTGACTGTCCAACACAGTAAACAGCTTTTTTGCAACAGACATACTCGCGTACTACCAAACTCAGCCTCGAGGGGTGCACCACCTATGGTAATCACAAGCATATTCCCCGTACACAAAACAATCGACACTACCTCGTTGGAAAAAGAATCAAACAAAACCTCCTTACCTGACTACAATAAAATGTCGTATGAACAGTCTCAAGAAGAATCTACGCATACTGTCCAGCACAAATCAACAGAGAGTAGTTTTAGAATCCTGCGAACCTTCAGCTGAGCAAATCTGAGCGCACCGAGTCCATAAGCACAGCGACTACACCTCTCACATCCCCTAATCACATAGACCCACGAGTATCATCCAGCCAATGGATGAAGTCTCGGGCGGACTCCCAACGGTATCCTCATTAGAGCCCGCCCCACCTGGCCAGATTATTCCTCCTCGCATGACCCGTAGCCAAACAATTCATCATCAAATACTCTACCAATCGACATTCAAACCAGCACCATCCCACCCACGAATCAAGTGGGCTCACCAGCAGAGCTTTCGACGCCAACAAACATCAACTTCATACTTCACCTTCTTCACCTGCTATCACACCTACGATCCCCCCTACACCAATATCTGCCTGAACCCTTTTCATAAAATAATCCAACTCTATAGGACTCAAGCGAGGCCGAACCCCAACAATGCCAGCAACCATCAACTTACGAAGAAAACTCGCCACGCAAACAGTATACCGACAGTCGAACTGCTAGCGAAAGAAGCAGACTACCTCATTATCACAGAATGTTGGTACAGCCACATAACATAAATAGATTATGCAACTTCCAAGACACACATAATATGCCGCCCCAATCTAGTTCGAGATATTATGGGGTCCTAGTTTTCTTTCACATTTCAAACAGGTAGCAACACATTTTCATTCTCTTATCACGCCCCTGTCTTCCCAGAAACAAAAAAACCACTTATTCGTAGACATCCCAAACTTTCAAACATACTCCAAGAAGATACTAGTGGGTATTCTTTCACAATATAATCACCAGTATCAATCCTCTATCCATCAAAAACCAACTTCCAAAAAACTCCTCTTACGCCTTCTACAATACAACTTGAAGGACTCCCTCTAAGCTCAATGGGTAAGCCGTCTGGGGGTTCAATCGTTTCAGGATGAACCACTAAAAACTATCTCAAAATAGTCAAAATATCCTTATCCAAGTAAATAACAAACAGAAAGTCTGGAAGACATTCCTGGATTGGCAATCTCCCGCCCGAAGTTTTGGACTCGATACTAATTTGGGCAATACAAGTAGGTATCCTCAAATCATACACCCCTACCCAAAGGACACTAAATTGCCTCCCAGCCTTAACGAATCAACGCCTCCCTGCCGGCCGAAAACTACACTTACACAGTAGATTACAACAAGCTTTCTCCAAGCCTAACATCACAGGACCCAACAGTTAAAATACACATAGATGCAGATCATGCTTTTACAATATCTGACTACTTAGGGCTCTATTCGGATCCCAGGATCAACGAAAGATGTAAACACCAACGAAAACATACAGGACAAATCGGTCGCAACAGCATCCCCCAAATTTTCCGGCGAATTTTGAACTGGCAATAATCATCTAACCACATTCCTACCAGAATAATTGCTCCACGCTCGTACACGCACTCATTTTAAATGAGTGCATATTTCATAAAATAAGACTTACTGCACATAGCCAAAGACAGCACTTGGTCGTCCTAGATCTAAGACAATCTTTATGACCGGGTCCACCGTAACCGTCGTACACAACTTCTCAAGGAAAGAAGAGTCCCAGATTGATTACTTTCGATGCGTACAAACCTGTACGAAAAATACCAAGCAAGAGTACTATTTCAAGGTCAGCTCTGGCCGCCTACGAAAAACACCAGGCAAGAGTATTATTTCAGAGTTATTTCTGCCCGCCGTTCACGTGCAACAAAGGTCTTCCTTAGGGTTCGCCAAATATACCATCATCTTCAACGCCTCCTTGTGGACGACGTCAGCTGACACAATCACAATACAAGTGTAATGTACAGCCTTCACAATGTCTGTCAATTCTGGGCGGATGACTCCAATATGAAACACAATATGTCAAAATGTGGCATATACAGGGGACGCCCACCCGACTCAGCCATTGACTCCCTCCCTACATGTGAATAAAGCGTATAATACCTGCGTATACCTTATATATGTTCCGACACCTTATGAAATATCTCACACAGGAACTGAAACTAGCCTCGCAGACGGTATCACCATTTGGCTGTCATGAAGGTACACAACTCCACTCATGCACTAAGCTACTAATTTAAATGGAATGTGTGGAATGTAAATGAGTAAATATAATAAAATTGAGCACAAATGATATCTGTGGAAAATTAGTGCGTATATCATTTTCATAAAGGTATGTACTCGTATATTATCATAATACACAATTATATATTGCCATTATGTGGTCCTGCGGCAGTAACGCAGAAGGCAAGAGTAAACGGTGCAAAAAAGGCAAGTGATTAAAAGAACTTGCCATAATTGGCACGAATCAACTGTATGAATGAGCATTTGCCATGATTGCTATGAGTGAATACTTACCATAATTGGTATATATCAACGAACTAAAATTGCTATATATCAACGAACAAGAGAATAGCGGCATACCATTGTTAATGCTTTTGTAAGGCTTCTCGCGAGAATGCCTTCTCAGGTTGTTTGCGTTAGAGGTGCAGGTCCTCGGCCGAAGAACCTTTTCAAATTAGCAAGGAGATCTAGTTGTCTCTAGAAGGTGGTGCGATCAGACACAATAAGTACATATAGCACGAGCTATTCGATTGGAAAAGGCAGATTCTTATCTACCCCGACTACATAACAATTTCTTCGAACTTAATTTTACAAAGATGACTGCTGCCATGTATGAGCTTATTAAGATGAATTTCGTCGTACAACAAGATCAATTAGATGTGTATGGGGTGGAGGTTCGCACTTTGCCGAAGGAGTCGGATCACTTGAGAACATGGTGAAGACATGTCGGCAATTGGTAAGCCTTTTGTTCATGTTTCTGCCGGCATATATTTCTGGGCTTGAAAAATGATCTAGAAATTCATGCCGGAGCATAGGGCGTACCTCATGAAGAAGAAAAAATCTGCTAGTATAGGCGGGTTGAGGTTGAGAGCCCCTACGTTATCAGACCTAGAGTCTGCAATGGAAAAATTGTAGATTACTGATCTCCGGATTCTGCATAGAACTTGGATCAATGGTCAACCATAAACTTAAACAGCTGGCGCAGCTTTCTCAGTCCCTAGGCCAAAATCAATTTTTAGCCAGCACTGGGACCATTTCAGATCATACTGTTGAAGAAGGAGTACATAAAACGCTGACTGATAGGGAGTTAATGAAGTGTGTTATACAACATCATCAAAGTATCATTTTGTCTGCTCTGGTTCATTCAAATCACCAAGTGTAGAAATACGGCCCCCCGTCAGTCTAAAATATCTTGATCAAACGGGATAACACATTGGTTTTTATTTGTATTTAAATAATTCAATACAAGTTTTCTCCCCCAGCATTTCCAAACTGTTCTAAATTCACTTTGATGGCTCCGATAACCTGAGTATTTGGAATGACTCATTTTCTTGGACCTATTTGAGACATTAGTAGATGAAGGATAATACATACTAAATTTTATAATCTCTGAACTACTACAGATTTTGGACCTCCCGCCAATCTCCAAAATTTAATGTCTATTTTATATATATCTTTTCTTCAGTTGTCACTTATTAATAATAGCTAATGTATTAACGTGACTTACGTTCTTAAGTCTATCTACAACTTAGGCATATGGTCAGTAAAATTTATTCAACATAGAACAGTTAGAAGTACGTCCTGCGTGATCGAGTTTATTGATGCTCATACCAAGAGGCAGTCCCGATCATTCTTACACAGGTTATCACTGCTAAATCCTAACTGACTTAAACTGTTGTATCTTACTTTTAATAATATCAATTGAAGTTTGCACAAGGAATAAAGAGCGGAACATTATAGAAAGTTGAGCAAAACACACAGCTACAATACAAGCACTAAACCATAAATAAGCATAGATATCAGTGGTGATACCACACACTCATATCAAATACCCGTTGACACCCCGGGAGCGTCCAACCGACCAACGGAGTATCACCACACACGAACTAACCTTTGTGCCTTTCGTATATTCCATCATAGAAGAGTGGCAAATAAACAGGGTTCTTACAGAAGACCCTCACTCCCATGCAACTCTTAAGTTCACGAACACAATAAATGTCCTATTTATTGTAGACCATTTGGGGTTCATTCGCGTCCTTCTAATCAAACCTTGCCAAATTTATTGCAACTTGTGATCGATTTTCATTCACTCCACAGTCGTGGTAAGCCTTCTAACTTGCTCATGAATACATCATTCTTTACAAGCAGCGTTTGAGGTTTCCTCTATATCAATTCAAAAGGAGATGACAAGGCCTGCATACGATACCAGTGGAAACTATTATCCATTTAACTACCTTTCAAATGATGTATTGCAAAATCGTTAACACTCTTCTCATAAAAGCAGAAGTCAAAAATAAAGTCCGGGTTAATTTGTACAGCAATTTAGCGTTGGGCGGCTATGTATAAATAGGTTTTGTGCTATATCACCAGCGTGCTGTAATGTTATGAGAGTATCATATCGACTTAACCCTGCAATCATACAGAACTCAAAATAGTACAATTCTAATTTATTTTATTTTGGGTTCGAGAATTAAAAAAATACATGACATTGATGTGTATCGTATTACTGTATGTATTAAGTTTATAAGTTGCCGTTAGGTAGAATATGTTCTACTGTCAAATTATTAAAGATTACAAATTGCCCGCAGGCGAAATATGATCTATAAATGTCAAATTGTGGGCTTATTTATTTTGCGCTTATTAATATTTTTATTACTATAATCGACTGATCAGCCCACCGCTACCGCTTCGCCGACGCACCACCCACCCACGTTACCCTCTCGACTATCCTCTTGAGTCTTTAGTAAATTCCTTGTTGTGATTCCATGTTAGAAAAAACACTTTGCAATGACCACCACACGACGTTTCTTGCCAGGCCTTTGCCTCCTATGACACTGCTAGTCCTTTTCGTATCATTTTTGTCGTTGGTTTAGAACCATCATAGTACTATATTAGTTGGTTTAGCATCATTCATCTAATTTGCTACAATTGTATCTCAGACTAACGACATTGATCGCCTACAGTCTGAAAACACCCATCTTTAAGGCAAGCTTTCTCGACAGGAGACAACTCTCACCTGTATGCTTTAAGATTCACAATCACTACAAAGATACCATCTACTACAGATAAAGTTGTTAAGAAGCGTTTATCACTAGGTCGGTCTTATGTAACAGTATGAGATGGAAGCCCGAAGTGTTTCAGATACAAGACTTGTTAAAAGTAATTCTGAGGTATTTACACAAGTATTGTAACTTTTTTGTATGTCGTGTGAAGCTAAGGCCTGTGAACGTACTCAAAACGCACCGACAAGGAATGACGGGGATCTGTAAACCACAACTGAAAAATTGAAGAACCCGTCAGTAGTATCCTTTACACTCTTATTTTTGGTGTCGAAGAACATGATTTAAAAAAACAGAAACTCGTAGCTTACGCGAAATCACAATTCATAGCACAAGAACTAGATCAAGGCTGGTCTTCAAGGACGCTAAGTTTCCACACCCAGTTATCCTCTATATGAGACTATTCTACAGACGTATCATACGACCCAGAGATGGAATTATATCGAGTTGTAATTGTATAAAAGTTTGATTTTCCTGTGAGACAGATGTTATAATGAAAATATTGAGTATTTTGATCATGCACTATTAAAATCCTTTGCATCATCACTCACCCAACACTGGAAAAAAATGCATCTTTTTTTTCTGTATATTTACTATATATAGAGTTGTTTCACAGTCGCGTTATGTGAATCATTTACTGAATAATTGACCTAAAAAATTGGGGTTGATGTCTGAGACGGTTTTAGCCATACCAATATTCCAGATCCCAATTGGGCTGGTTTACAGCACAATAAGAAACTCAAACGTTGCGAAGCCACACGTCATAAGCGTGCTGAACATCATATAGGTAATTTTCTTATACAATGCCTCTATAGTTTCAAAAGTAGTTTGGATCTAGGTACAACTATATGAAGTGCTCATTATGTGGTATGCTGTGAACGAAAGGATTTGGTAATGTCAAATCAATACATATTTTGTGTTCAATTTAGGAGGCTACGATTAGGAGGCTACGATTTTGTACAATTCCGAAAAATGCTGTGCAAGTGTGCACGATGAAACCCCGCCTTGTTTCCGTGCAATCAGAAAATGATTGGTCTACCAAGGTCGTTTAGCAATAGTGCTAAATTGTTGCTCCGTCGTAAACTAAACCTAAATCTGATTCGTATTAAAAATATAGACGGTATAAAAAAACATGATGAAGTATGTACATACCTCAAACACGAAAGAAAAATGCCGGTCTTTATAATAAAACCGTTGTGAAAACATCGCCTATTATATGTACACATAATTAATATAAATATATATACAGACTGTGGATATGCTTCCGTTGCTTAATTTGGTTTCAATATAGATAGTTTCCCAGTAGCGTTACGATTTAAGGGTACTTATTACTTATTGACGTGTTCACGCGGGGCAATCCAAGAAAGTTGGGTTCATGGCTTACTAGTAACTAGCGTTGCGTGTCTGAATCATTTCTGAACTACGAGTAATAGGTCAATGCCTGGGTTGCACCAATAAGCAGGATGAACTTGGCGTATCATTGAACGAAACAAGAAGGTGGAAGCGTATCAAAGAATTGAGCGAAATTCCCACGAGTGCAGCGCCTCCAGGAGCGCGAGCCTGTGAACAGAGTCACATTTGAACACGTGAACAGCTTCTTTTTAACCACCACACTGCAAAATCTAGTGAGCCAAATAATCCTAGTATATCGATCGAATGGATGTGAACTGAGTATTAAGTGTACATCCACCAGTGTACGACCCCGGCAAAGCACTAAAACAGCCGGGAGTCTGTCGGGCTACGTACGGGTACTCAGGCTGTAGTTCTTGTTTTTTTAAACATGAGCGTTAAAGGGTGGCGCGTAAAAGTTTACAAGCTGGACTCTGAGAGTCAGTGGGCCGATACAGTATGTTGTCAATGGAGCTCTACTTGAGAGTCACGCTGTGTTCGATGTATCTCTCTATTTCCGTGCTGTAGCATATTACTAATAAGTAGTAGATTGTTTATAGACGACTTTTGCTGTTGAACGTTGGGTGTGGAGGGGGTTATATTAGGTGGAGTCTTAAGTCTTGGCCAGTGTAACTTACCCATGGGAGTGTGTAGTGAAAAATAAGTGTAAATATACCTTCTTAGATATATGTGCGTCTATACACACCTTGTATTATTTATCTACATAAGTTATGTACCTTTAAACAGTTGTAAGTACACAATTACAAAAAAAAAACTAGTCCCATAAAAATGTGTATAAAGCGTAGAAGTATGTTGGTATGTAAATGTATATAAATTGCACACGTATTTAGAGCACAGGTATATATATATACATGAACGCCAATATATTTGTGTTAAAAATTTCGTATACAGAAACTGTTTATGTACACGTGCCATAAGTCCTATTTAAACCCAAATATGCATGTATAAATTCATATAAAGGTGTCTGATTGTGTGCATAAACGCGCACATACACTGTCTCACTCTTTCCTATCTATTCATAAGCAGAAGTGCTATATATTACAGTACGATATATATATATATAAATATATACGTATATGTCTGTATGTATAAATACATATATATACGTACACACACACACAAATATATATATATATACATCAATATGAATATGTATATATATGTATGTATATATATCCACACATACGTAGAAACACACACACACGCACATATACACACACGCATATATATATATATATATATATACATGCACTTACACACACGCATATATATATATATATATATATACATTCACATATACACACACGCATATATATGTATACATGCACATACACATACACACACACTCTCTCTCACA
>NW_014038908.1:11112-12513 GCF_001186125.1 Sphaeroforma arctica JP610 | reverse complement strand
TACTGCTTACTACGTACATACAGTACAGTGCTACTACCCATACTACTTATTACGTACATACAGTACAGTGCTACTACCCATACTACTCACTACGTACATACAGTACAGTGCTAATACCCAAACTACTTACTACGTACATACAGTACAGTGCTACTACCCATACTACTTACTACGTACATACAGTACAGTGCTAATACCCATACTACTTACTACGTACACACAGTACAGTGCTACTACTTACTACGTACATACAGTACAGTGCTACTACTTACTACGTACATACAGTACAGTGCTACTACCCATACTACTTACTACGTTCATACAGTACAGTGCTACTACCCATACTACTTACTACGTACATACAGTACAGTTCTACTACTTACTACGTACATACAGTACAGTGCTAGTACCCATACTACTAACTACGTACTGCATGCACATAACCATGTTCTGATGGAGCTAACGACATACACGGATGTGTGTGTTATACACAGATTGTGGCCATGTGTCCCACACAGGGGGTTACAGATTGATATACCACAACCACAAGAGATGCGGGTTGCTATGACAACGTGTTTGGGACTGTCTCTGTTGTGTTGTGCACATAACTGTCTACGTATTAGAGAGCGATCCGCATCACAGACACCCCCGCCACCCCATCGCACACCAGAACTAGGTTGTAAGTAGAGACCTCGTGCCCTAGTTTAATCTCATGCATTGAAAACGGGGTAAGCAAAGGCTTCCGACCTCTCACGCATACGCCACGTGGTCTTGTGTGTGTTGTGTGTGACATGCCTATGTCTACGGAAGCGAAACGACCTACCACATGCCGTGAAGTACACAGCGGTGAAAGTAAGCACACACACACACACACACACACGCACACACACACATACACTCACACACACAAACACACACACACACATGCATGCATGGCCCAGAATGAAACGAACGTCTGGAGTGCAGACGCGTTGATCTGCGGACTGTCTTCACTGAGCTCATGCCGGTTGCTGTGTTGTTGTGAGTGTCATATAACCCAAGTGACACCTCTCTCTCTTACTATACACGCACACTCGTCTGTACAACAGATCGGAGATAGCACGCATGGCCATTGGCATGACAACCCAAGTGACACCTCTCTCTCTTACTACACACACACACTTGTCTGTACAACACATCTGAGATAGCACGCATGGACATTGGCATAATAACCCAAGTGATACCTCTCTCTCTTACTACACACACACACTCGTCTGTACAACAGATCCGAGATAGCACGCATGGACATTGGCGTCATGCACAATCGCATGTCACAGACGTCGCCGTTTGTGTCTCGGTGGACTGTGGCCAAGGGCGTCAAGCTGGTGTTTGAAGGCAAACAAACTAGACAGCTCTCCATGG
>NW_014038908.1:9214-10812 GCF_001186125.1 Sphaeroforma arctica JP610 | reverse complement strand
TAAATATATATATATAAATATTTAACAAGTGACGTTGTGAAAAGTAATGAAGATGGCTGATTGTGTGTGTGTGATTGAGCACATGTGCACGGGACTCCTCTGCGTGTAGACGACCGTGGGTTGTGCGAGAGTGTGTGAGAGCAGTGTCCATAGCCCTGGAGGGAATGAACATTATGCATCAGTACTAAACCCTGAAAACGAAACACCAAAACCTAGAACCCTAAACCCTAAAATGCAGGCATCGGTGAGTAGTGAGTGGTGTATGTTGTGGATGTATAAACATGTTGCACGGATAGAAGCGTATGCGGCAGATCTACTCCGGCTATATATAGACTACTTCATCCACTGTGCTATAAATAGACTTAACCATTCATTGTGCTATAAATAAACTCGTTCATACACTGTGCTATAGATAGCCTTACTCATTCATTGTGCTATAGATAGGCTCATTTATACACTGTGTTATGAATAGACTCGTTTATCCGCTGTTCTATAAATAGACTTAACTCATTCATTGTATACTTTCAGGGGCTCATTGTACAAACTGGAGTTTGATTTGGCGCGGATTGCCGCGTGTTATGTCACCCAAGACCAAAAACCAGGACATCACGCTGCCTTCAGCGACCACGGAATGTCGGTTCGGCTAGTGTATACATATTTCTATGTATATGCGTATGCATATACTTACGCGTGTACTTACATATATTTATGTGTATGCATATACTTATGCGTGTACATACATATATTCATGTGTATGCATATACTTATGCGTGTACATACATATATTCAAGTGTATGCATATAATTATGCGTGTACATACATATATTCATGTGTATGCATATACTTATGCGTGTACATACATATATTCATGTGTATGCATATAATTATGCGTGTACATACATATATTCATGTGTATGCATATATTTATGTGTGTACATACACATATTTATGTGTTTGCATATATTTATGTGTATATCTGTATTTGTGTGTATACATATTTTTACGCCTCTGCACAACACCTACTACTCTCAAGACATCGTCACACACACTACTACCACCCATTCACACACACTTGTACCTACTACCGCCATCTCTCACTTCTCTGCTCGCATATACCTACCTGCTTCGCCGCCACAGATGACCAGGGGAATCCCCGTGTGCCACCCAATGTGGTGCTGATGATGGTTATGGACGGTCCTCCGATTGTGTACAAGCGCATAGAAGAAGCCGCAGACCTATTTGGAATAGCCATGAAATGCCTGCGCGGGATTCAAAGTGTAGAATCGGGTAAGGATGTGAAAATGTGAGAAATTTAGGAAAAGGGGGGTGGGGGTTAGGATTTATGGATCTTGGACGCGAGTAGATGGGGCGAAGATATGAATGATGACTGTAGAGTGGACTGCACGGGTATAGGAGAGTGTTAGAAGCAGGATTTAAAAGACATGTACACACACAGGCAGACGGGGACGGCAACACACGCACATGCCTGTGTGCACACATATACGCATCACGAGTAGAACATGGTCATAAGAAGATAGCTACCGTTTGTAACACAAACTCACACACTTTTTATATACATACATACATACATATATATA
>NW_014038908.1:2860-6377 GCF_001186125.1 Sphaeroforma arctica JP610 | reverse complement strand
ATATATGTATATGTATATATGTATATACGTAAATTTGCCACACAGAAATGGAGTGGTCACAACAGGGTGAAGGGGGCATCAAATGGGGCAGGACTACCGACCCCTTTGGTCAGGGCATTCTAGAGCACAACTACGTCTTTCGTCTTGTAATGGTTGGATCTGCTCGACAAGTGCGCAGGGAGTTGTTGACTACCTTGAATGTATGTCTCTCTCCGCAAATGATTGCACAAATGACTGTACATTTGTGTGTACGCACATATTTGTGTACATGTGGTTTTGTGTAGGTATGTGTATACATATGTCTTTGTGTACCTTTGTGTGTGCATGTGTTTTTGTAACACATGTGTGTATATATGTTCGTCTGTACATATATGTGTACATATGTGTGTGCACGTGTCTGTGTGTACATACGTGTGTTCATGTGAGCATGCATAACAATACATATGTGGGTATCTACGTGATTGCCCATCGGCATTGCGCGTTGAGTTTCATCCCACTCGTTGCGGGGACCAAATGGTTACGTTGCAGTAGCTACTACAATCCCAAGTGCTCGTTCAATAGCTCTACTTACGCCTACACGTAAGCGTACAACACACCACACACGCCTGCAAACACACTCTTACACACAACACACACACACAGAACTATCGCATCTCAACACGTTCAATAGCTCTACTTACGCCTATACGTAAGCGTACAACACACCACACACGCCTGCAAACACACTCACACGCATAGCCTACACACAGAACTATTGCATCTCAACAAATTCAATAGCTCTACTTACGCCTATACGTAAGCGTACAACACACCACACACGCCTGCAAACACACTCACACGCATAGCCTACACACACAGAACTATCGCATCTCAACGCGTTCATCTGAGTGTGAGATCGACATGCTACGCTCACACGAAGGCGTTAACTGTGCGGCGACTGAGATCAAGGACACGTCACACAACCCAACGGAAACAAAAACGGAAACGGAAACGGATACAGCTTTCCCAGATCATCTGATGGGGCTGCTGATGGCCACCATGAAGATGAATCTAAAGGACGATTCAAATGTCGCAAATGATGTCGCAAATGAGGTGACCGGAGGTATCAAGGCGAATACGATGGGGTGGAGTGGGGGATTTGATGCAGAGTTTGCGACATTGTCGTATTCTCTGCGATATCTGCTGCATTGCTGCATACACAGAGACAGGTATGCCAGCCAGTGGGTAGCAATGTAGGTATGCTAGTCAGAGGGTAGCTATGTAGCTATGCTAATCAATTGGTAGCAATGTAGGTATGCTAGCCAGGTAGCTATGTATGTATGCTAGTCAGTTGGTAGCTATGTAGGTATGATAGTCAGTTGGCAGCAATGTACATGCATGGAGATCCTCTGAGTCACACCTTTCCATCTCATTTACATGTGTGCGCCATTGCATGTGCACACACCACTACGTTCACAGTAGCAGTGATTTGGCAGTGATTTGTATCACAACTGACACACATCCGATGTCAAACACATCCCTCTCACTACCACTCACATGCTCTGTTACAAGTGCATGCAACTCATCTCTCACACTGTACACGCATATGCATACGCACACCTCTCTCACACGATAGCACCCTCATGCTCTATTATATTACATGCATATACATACACACACATCATTCACACGATAGCACCCTCGTGCTCTATTACAAGCACATGCACATACATACACACACCTCTCTCTCACTACACCACCCTCACACTCCACTGCAACTGCTCTCAGGCTACGCATAGCCACCGCAGCGCAGACCATTGAACTGACGCAGATGCTACAGAGTGTCAACGAGTACGTTGCAGTAGATGAGCTCATGCTGTTGTTCCAGATGGCTCCGTGGGTAGGAGTCCCGCCCGTCTGCAACGTCCAGTATCTGATAAACAGGTAGGGATAGGTGGGGTAGTACGAGGTGTATGTGTAGGTGTATACTCGTGTGTGGACATGTGCACATATTCTATGCGTAGGATAAGTGCTGGTAGTAGTAAGACATGTATGTGTATATACTCATGTATGCACATGTGCACATATTCTATGCGTAGGAGAAGTACTGGTAGTAGTAAGACATGCATGTGTATATACTCATATATGCACATATGTCTTAATTCATTACTGCCAATGGAATGCACGATACTATTCTCAGTACTCGGTGCACTTACTAATTAACCAACTAACTAATTGACCAACTAACTAATTATCTAACCAACTAATTAACCACTTAACCAATTAACCAACCAATTAACCGAACAATCAACCAACCAACCAACCAGACTGCGCGAGGAGATGATGTACTCCGAAGACACGCACAACGAGGACGAGAGCGACACACCCACACTCGCACCTGCACCTGTACCTGAGAGTGATGGTCAAAGTGCATCTGTATCTGTCACAAACGGTGCAGACGGTGCCATGGCCCAGCCTCCTCTCAACGGATCCGGCCCTTCGGAGGACAACAAGTCCGTTACCCTCGCGGCGCAAAAAAGGACAGAATCGGCCCTAAACGACGAGAATGGGTGGGGCGCGGGCGAGGCCGAGGGGATGCAGCTGGTGCAGCGGGTCATGGTCACACCTCTGCGGACTGTGCCCATCCCAGCCGAGCACGACGCCACCAACCGCATCTTCAGAGCATACAGCGCACACAGACACCGCTTCCTGCGCGTGTCGTTTGTGGACGAGTACTTTCACTCCATCATGGGCCAGGGGTGTCTCTTGTAGGTCTATGTGCGAGCACCCGCAGATGTCTGCGTGCACGTGTGTGTAGTTTATGATCCATACGCATTCACTTGTGTGTACTTTATTTTACATACGCCTTTGTACAGGCCGAGGGTGTCATCACCTGATACTATCTATGTGCACCATAAGACCTGTCCATTCATACACGTGGTGGTGTTCCCTGGGAGTGTATATCTCTTGACATGTCCCGTTGTTGCTGCGCTCGTCTTATCCGCCCATGCGTACATATGCGTCTCTGGCCGTGGTTACATTTCTGTGCGTATGTCCATGAGGTGCGGCTGTATGCATGTGCTGAATGGCTGTTTTAGGGTTTAGGGTTTTAGAGTTTTAGGGTTTTAGGGTTCTGTGTCGAGGTACGAAACATTAAACCTGCTGCATGTGTTTAGACCCATTGTCAATGGTAGTTCGCCCGTTTTCCGTGCGCGTATTCGTATAAATAAGGCGATATTGTTTAGCCATAGATGCCGAGATGAATAAACGTTAAACGTAATCAGCACAGGCACATGGTGAGATACAGCGCATGTGGTCTGACGTGTATTTGTATGTAAATACAACCCCTCCCCCCCAATGCACACACACGCATACGCACTCGCCCGAACATACTAAAAACATATATACCAGAAGGCGTGTCAGTGTGACAATCGCAGGCACAGTAAGCTAATAGTGCATGGGTATGTACAAATGTATGACACATACATTACTCATCCTTCTATCGCACACGCATCTCTCTCTCTCTCTCTCTCTCCGG
>NW_014038908.1:0-2559 GCF_001186125.1 Sphaeroforma arctica JP610 | reverse complement strand
ATATATAATATATTATATATATGTATGTATGTATGTATGTATGTATGTGTGTATGTATGTATGAATGTATCTATATGTAAGTATGTATATGTATGTATATGTACATATACTGTAACATGTGTGTGGTCCGCGTGTATCGAAGAGTCTTGTAGGCCTGTGGGTGTGAGCACTGAGTGGTCAGATGTACGAGTGGTTAGTCTTGGATTGGGATGATAGTGCTGAGCGTCCTGCGCTATAGGCTCTATGTATGCCACTGATTACTGATGACTTATGAGTGCACGCATATCAATTGCACCTGCTCATACAGTGCGGGATGGCGTATGTTGTATCGTAGTGTACAATAGTAGTTAGTAGATGGCGTAGGTTGTAAAGTAGTGTACATTAGTAGATGGCGTATGTTGTAGCGTAGTGTACATTAGTAGATGGCCAGTGACAGTCTACAGAGAACACGGTGAGATGGTTCACGTATACGTGTTCTGTGTCAGTATCAGAGGGGACGGATAGTAGACAGCATCGCTGGCTACTAGCGTTCCTTCTTAACTACCGAATACGCCCTACCCAAATAACAACTTTTCCCTAAATACACTAAACCCTAAAACCCTACTCATACAGTGACTTTATGGGTGATCTATCATCTATTCGTATTCCCGGGAAGTTTGCAGCGCGTTTGGGTCAGGGCCTCAGTAGTAGCACAGCCACAGTGGATGTGCCTAAGCACCAACAGGTGAACATCGACGACATCACAGCCAACGGCTTCTGCTTCTCCGATGGCGTGGGTCTGATATCGCCTGAGTTGGCTATGAAGGTGGCCGATCACTTGGTGAGTCTGTATGTCGATGCAGGGTACATATATATGTGTGTGTATGTGTCTATGTATGGTATATATATATGTGTGTGTATGTGATTATGCTGGGTATATATATATATGTGTGTATGTGTCTATGCAGGGTATATATATATGTGTGTGAATGTGTCTATGCTGGGTATATATATATATGTGTGTATGAGACTATGCCGGGTACATATATATATGTGTCTATGTGTCTATGTAGGGTATATATATTGGTTTGTGTAGGTGACTATGTAGGGTATATATATATGTGTGTTTATGTGTCTATGTAGGGTATATATATATATGTGTGTATGTGTCTATGTATGGTAAATATATATGTGTGTGTATGTGTCTATGCAGGGTATATATATATGTGTGTGTATGTGTCTATGTAGGGTATATATATATGTGTGTGTATGTGACTATACAGGGTATATATATGTGTGTTTGTATGTGTCTATGTAGGGTATATATATATGTGTGTGTATGTGACTATGCAGGGTATATATATGTGTGTGTGTATGTGTCTATGTAGGGTATATATATATATGCGTGTATGTGACTATGCAGTGTTTATATATATGTGTGTGTATGTACAGGGTATATGTGTATTTGTGTATATACAGGCAATATATGTATGTGGGTGTCTATATACATATTGTATATGTATGTGTGGTATTATATACATGTAATATATGTATTTGTATATATATAGTTTATATATATGTGTGTGTTTCAATGTACACGTTATGTATGTATTTGTATATATATAGTTAATATATGTTTGCGTGTCGATATACATGTTGTATATGTATTTCGGTCTACATATAGGTCATTCATGTGTGTGTTTGTCTATATACATGATGTGTATCTACTTGTAGATATATATATATAGTTTCTATATGTATGTGCGTGTATATACTGCTTATACATGTATGTATGTCAGTGCAGATTATCTAAGCATGTGTCTCCATACCATGTACCACACAGCCCTCGCAAGGGATCACGGACGATGACATGGGCACCAGATGTCCCTCGGCTTATCAGATTCGCATCAGTGGCAGCAAAGGTGTAGTCAGTGTAGCACCGCAAATGACTGGGCTACTGCCACGAGGCAAACACTTGGCAATACGCCCAAGCCAGGTGAAGTTCGCAGGTATTTTATAGGCAATTGTTTCTGGGTATATATTCTGATTTAAACGTACAGATACTACAATATATATATATATATATATATATATAGCTATATAGCCATATACTAACCATTGCCATGTGCTACCTACGCTGAGCATACAACGGTGGCGGTCTATGGCTATCCCTGCCATGTTCATATACCAATAAGCCATCACCATTACCTTTCACCGTCACAGTCACACACACACATGCTCGGTCTCATTGGTGTGAGCCCAAACATTAGTATCTCTAGACCTGCCCCAGACACTCACGTATATTATCTATGTGCTTATACACTCGCAGGGAACCCTAAACCCTAAACCCTTAACCCTGCAGGAAACGCCACCCACACCATGCTGGAGGTGTGTAACGTAGCCATGCGCATTCCTTGTTACATGAACCAACAGATCATTGCGCTGCTATCGGCCAGGGGTGTGCCTGACAGTGTGTTCATGCGACTGACAGAGGACGCCCTCCACGAGATAGAGGGATGTGCAGACGATTGCGAGCTGGCCGCAGAGATGCTCAAGAAGAACAACGGGTCCCGTATTGGT
>NW_014038909.1:10964-12528 GCF_001186125.1 Sphaeroforma arctica JP610 | reverse complement strand
ATGTATGTGTGTGTGTGTGTATGTATGTGCGTGTGTGTGTAGAGAAAAATATTAGTTCCGTTCGTTCAAAGTGTCTTGACCAATGCAAGCTACTTACTGTTTTGTGTGCGCACATCCCGGCCACTGGTTCGGCTTCCCTGAACAGCGATACTTCCACCTTTATTCATTTTTGTTTATGTGTAGCTTGTGTGAAAATGTGTGTGTGTGTGTACTGAGTGAATGTAGATCGACAGATATGTGACGAAACAGATAACGAGGGTGATTCCTGTGTCTTCGTCCTTCCGGCCTTCAGCATTCAGCACAGTTAAACTCAATATTTTTTGTCGATGTTTTTTTTGGCAATCGGGAATGTGTCATATTTTTGGTGGCATTCCTCGTGGCACTGTGGCGGTGAAGTGTCAAATGTGTAATTCTGAATTCAAAGTTCGGTATCTATGCACACCAATTAATTCTTGTTTATATATGGATTCTGTTTCTCTTGTTCCTATTCGTACATACTGAATTTTTTTTTATAGAGTAGAGGGTGGTTGCTAATATTACTGTTTAGTGTTTAGTTTTACATCTGCTCACATTTTGTATCCAACCGATTATGAATATAGTCTCATTTATCTGAACAACCATTGACTAAATTCTCTACGCCAAGCCAATCCAGAGTTAGAACTTGGCATTCCTCTGTTGCTTGAATCAACACATCCTCTTGAATCAACACAGATCAGGCAATAAGTCAACAACAATATAAATAACAAATATATAGAGACATAAACCTCATGCCCTACTCAGTTGACACTTTACTCAACAGAACGTATATAAAGTCAATCTAATAGTAAACGGTTAGAGTGTTGAGCTTTGTGTTGCCTTCAGTAATAGCTTGTTGCTGAACAAACGGGATCGAAGCATTGCATCAGTATCAATAGATCTCGCAAACACAAACAAATACATAAAAG
Source organism: Sphaeroforma arctica JP610 (assembly GCF_001186125.1). Lineage (NCBI taxonomy): Eukaryota > Ichthyosporea > Ichthyophonida > Sphaeroforma > Sphaeroforma arctica. Next base: position 11,584 of record NW_014038909.1, on the reverse strand, counting down.
TAATATATAGATAGGTCTAGATCCGCTCTCAGCATGTTTCTGCAAACAGTTGAGATAGAGGAGAACGGCGTTATTCCTAACGTCCCTTTAGTGCCGTCCGAAAAGGTGGTTTACTTCATACGACATGGTCAGAGTATTGCCAACATAGCCACTATGGAAGAGAAACGCGACGAACAGTACATTGACGCTTGCCTGACTGATGAAGGGGCACAGCAGGCCAGAGGCCTATCACGACGTGTTCAAGCGTTAAATCTGCAGACGGTAGTGTGCTCTCCTTTGACACGGGCAATCCAGGTATGTATCTGTTTCATGGTGTTTGTACTCGTTATGTTGCTGCGATTGTGGCGCCCGAGATTTATGAGTTTGTAAATGTATTCGTTGTTTGAAGCCGAGCCGCGAACCCATGCAATGGCCGAAGGTGGACTAGTCGTGCCTTCTTATTGAATAACAAGGTATTCACATCAATATATATGTATAAATATATATATGTATATATATATATATATATATATATATATATATATATATATATATATATATATATATATATATATATATATATATATATATATATATATATATATATATAGTATATATATATATATATAATATATACTATA
>NW_014038909.1:2037-10895 GCF_001186125.1 Sphaeroforma arctica JP610 | reverse complement strand
ATATTATTATTTAAATTAACTATATACATATAACTATATATATACTATATACTATCTATCTATCTATCTATATATATTATATATATATATATACATATATATGCATATATATTTGTCATATTTATTATTAACTATTATTATATATCTATATATATATATATATATACCTAACCGAATGTGAAATTATCATACAACATTATCATGTATATGCTCACGTTTCTCCCCATCCCCATAGAATCTTCTGGCTCGCTGTGGCTACCACCAAACCATCGAGATACCGAACTGTGTTGTGTTGCGCACCCAGTGGGGCCATTCGGAGTCGTCTCTTATGCAGAAGGCAGGTGCAGGCACCACCGAGTATGCTGTATGGCTGCTACCCGACATGGGCAAGGCCTCGCCATTTATGAAGGAGGTTTATAGGTACATTGTGCTGCATGTGCCAGTGTACGGCTTGTGTGCGTACATGTCTTTGCGGTTGTGTTCATTTGTGCCCGCATGCCTGGGTTCGTGTGATGGCCAGCGTGTGGGTATAGTCATAGTGTCTGTAGATACTAACCTGCGTATGGACATATAGGTGCAGGAAGTCAAACATCGGTGCCGCTGGTAAGTTTCGAAGCGTTCTGACTCATCCCAAAGTAATATATATCGTCAACGTAGCACACATGTTTCCGCCTTTAACCTTTGTAGCACTTACATGCTGTACCAATCGTCTGGCTTGTGTATGCCTCGTACATCCCGACAAGTGGTAAGTGTTCAGATACAAACTGCTACCGTGTACAATCACGAACAACTAATCGCGCACTCTCATCTTAACTGCAGATTCTTCAAAGCCTGTTTGGCGCATCCCAAATTAAGTAAAGCGTCAGGCGTGGAGCAATCGGGGTCCCGCTTTCACATCACATTGGCCGATTTCTTTGCCGCCGATTTCGGACAGGTGGCGAAGATTGTCAGTGCAGTTCAAAAGGGCGCACAAACCACGGCTGAACGATATATGTATGTTCGCATGAGCGGTATATGTATACCCGTATGAACCACGGCTGAACGATTCATGTATGTACGCATGAGCGGTATATGTATGCCCGTATGAACCACGGCTGAACGATATATGTATGTTCGCATGAGCGGTGTATGTATACCCGTATGAACCACGGCTGAACGATATATGTATCTTCGCATGAGCGGTATATGTATGCCCCGTATGTGGCCAATGAGGAGTGAATGGTGTCTGTATCTGCATGCTTGCACGGAAAGTATTTACACGGCAGGATGTCTGTACGCTCATGTCTTGGGGATGAAAAGTGAATGGTCTCTGCATGTTAATGTAGAGAGTATCCACACGTGAACGATGTCTGTCTGCTCATGTCTCGTGGATGAGTTTATATGGAAAATATTAACTCGTGTACAATGTCTGAGTGCTCATAATATATGACTAGTGAATCCTATCTGCATGTTCGCCAGAAGAGCCTCATTGCACATGGTGTCCTTCGCACCATCCTCGTGCACGTGTACACAAATCTATGCAACGCTCACAACTACCCTCAAACCGGCTCTATTCAAACACAATTTGGTTGATATCATGCTGGTAGCAATGCGGGCGATGAGGGTCAAGCGTGTCCTGGAAGTAGTACGCCCAGAGCGTCTCACACTGTCTGTATCTTTCCAGTCTCTCTAGTACACATACACACACACACCTATACAACGCTCGCAAATACACTCACACTCACGACAGCATTTAATATCCTTGGCGAGATAGTCAAGCAAACCTTGTTGTGCACGTCTTGTCGATCACATGTTATTCCTAGCAACGAGAATGGAGAAGGTCGGGGCGGTGTGTTTTCTGTACTGCGCCGAAAGGATCGTACCATATTCGCATATATCTCTGAAGCCTCCCTCCTGCACATGCACACATACTATATGACGCTCATACGCACGTTCACATTCACATTCACCTCATTGTTTCTTTATCCTTGGCGTACTAAACAATCAAATTCGTGTTGACCATACCATGAGCACAGAAATGAGGATGATGAGGGCCGGGGCGGTGTGTTAGAGGTAGTGCGCCGGGAGGGTCTCACACTGTTTGTGTTCCTCAAGTGCTTCTTCCCGTGGCTGGAGCCTTTGCGTAAGAGCCTGCTCGCCCTGGACTGTTACACAGGTGTGTGTGTGTGCTTATTCAGAGGTGGGCTGACGACATAAGGACCTCTGTGGGGTGATGGGTCGTTGTACATGAGCTGTATTGAATTGCCTGTTCTATTAGATTCTGGTGTTATTACTAATAAATTTTTTTGCTGTATTCATTTTTGTGTGTTGTGGTAATGCATTTGGTTGTGGATGGTTGAGGGGTATTGTGGTATAGTGTATGAGTCTGTAGTGTGCTGTGTTTCTGACTGTGTGTGGCTCTCACATGTCGCTTCATACGCGTATTCTTGCTACAAATAAAGCAATACAAGATACACTACTTCGCAGTCAGATCTTGCGTAGTACACGATGGTTCCACATATAGCATACACTACCACACATGACTTTGGGATTCTTTAGAATGACGATCCTGTTTTTGCCGATAATTTATTGCAATGCGGTATATGCATAGCATATTCATTCATATGTGATACATTAAGCACGTATTCAGTGAACATTGATATCTTTCAGCAATCCGTGCCCAAATAGTGCTGCCTTTTTGTATGACTTAATGTATTCGTTTCGTTCCTAATTTCTCGTTTCTGCTCCTCTTCATCTCATCTCAAATACGAATCGCGTGCAGATTCGAATTTGATGCGGGGTGAGGATGACGAGTACAACGCAACACTGCTGCTAGACAATCAGCCGACGACAGAATCTCTTACCATTGACGATTTCCGAGATGTTATAAATCCCAATAGATATCCCCTCCTGGAAGCATGCATCAATGTAGGTGGCGTGGGCTCGTTTAGAGATGGGTCTGTCTGTGTAATCGAGCGCTGGTTTATGTGTCACGATTTGCCTGCACCTACATGTCTGGTGCCAGTTACGGCTTAGCTGTTACTTTACATAGTGGCATATACGTCAAGAGTGATCCTGGCTGTGTTGTCTTTTTCAGAAGATATTCGCTCTCATGATCGTGTTTTGGCGTCCACATGCGTTGTGCGGACTTGTGCGTTGGAATAGATCTGAATGTTAGTTTACCTACACGCTGCGGCCCTTTTCAAACAATCAGATAGACACCTGTTGTGGTAGTATAGTCTCCGTTGACTACTGTGGTGTCGATGTGTTCTTATACGCAAGTGTGTGGCGGTGTACAAAGACATAATTAGCTGTACATAGACACAGTTGTTCAGATCGAAAGGATATCATATTTGTATTTGAAAGAATACCAGATGTTGTGGTAGTATAGTCTCCATTGACTACTGTGGTGTCGATGTATTCTCATACGCAAGTGTGTGACGGTGTACAAAGACATAATTGGCTGCACATAAACACAGTTGTTCATATCGATAGGATATCATACCTGTTTTTGAAAGAATACCAGTTTATTATCTTTCGTCATCCTGTGGGCTGGTTTGTAGGTGTACGGGACCTGTATATTATATATATATATATGTGTGTGTGTTTGTATATTTGTATATTTGTATATCTGTATATGTATATATGTATATATATTTATATATATATATATATATAGAAGCCCGTGTTTGGCTTCTTTGGATTCTAACGATGAAGCCCCGTAAAAATAACAATTAGTCTCCACTAATAAGTCGTGGAACGAATAGAATGTGTTTCTACTATCTATACCATATCTTTACACTATATTCATTTATTACGGCCTGCAGCTGCGGAATGTAAACGTGCGCGTTTCGCACCGATGTCCAACAATAGCTTGTCGCATATTTTGTATACCGTTGTCTTTCTCGTATGAATCTCTGGTCGGAAATTGGAGGCTCGATTGTATTGCAAACCCGCGTCATAGCATTGATCTCATCTCGCAGGCATCATTTCTAAAGCAAATATTCTGGAAATATCCCCCATATTTACAGAACGATCCGGACGAATACTTACGAGACGAATGGATGTATGGGTTCAACGCTACTCGGTGGCAAGTGGCTGTTATGAAGCGGAAAAACGACAAAGTAGAAATAGACCCTGGAGCATGGTTCCCACTTTATGATTAAATGGTGCTTATGTTCCTGTTCAAACAATACATAGACGTATATTAATTCCATGTTGAAGCAGGTTGTGCATTGTGCGCAATCCGTACTATATTTTTATGTATAATAAACGTACAGGGGTGATTTCTACGTACAGGAGGTTGCTGCGGACTATCGAGTACCGCAGTACCGTGTATATTTGCTCTGAAAAAATGTTGCTCTGGATAATTGCTTGTCTTCACTGGCGTGTATTCAAATACTGTACTAGCTTCGGGCGACTGTTGGTGATAGTTCTTTTTATCCATAATTACCTCTTGAACATAGACAAAATCCTACAGTTTTGAGTTATGCGTAGTATCGTGATGGCTGCTCCGTTCACCTAGCGATTCACTGTCGCTTGGTGTGCAGGTTCTTTTTACTGTTGGGGCTATGGTAGTTGTTTCCATGTAGCTGTACGTATTTCCTCGGCAGTATTGGATACAGCTTTTATTAGTGTACGCGCCTAGTATCTGTCGTGACAGCACTTCCTGTGGCTCGGGGGAGAGCATCGAAATTCTTATCTTCCAGCACACATCCAACTTCTACAAAGTGATGCATCCACTCTTGGAGATAGACGAACAGCATAGTCTCAGCTTCTTAGTGGTTCCTTGCCAATCCAATTTGGCTCAGCACACAAACATGCAACCCACCTCGGCAGGGAAGTATTCAGCAGGATACGCATTTTCAGCGACAGTTGCAGTCTCTGATTCTCCACACGATCACGTAAAATAAATTTAAATATTCGCGTTCGAGATCTGGATGCAAACCTGACGCTTAGTTTATACATGAATAAACATTAATTTGCAACAAAAACAATAGCAAGAAATGTGCGCTCTATTTACGTAGCACACTATAGCACTGCACTGTCTGCATCAATCACCAATTCAGTACACACAGTTGTAAAATTGTGTGCAAATTCAAAGACTTGTTGGAACACTGCAACACTCGCCTGAACTGAATATGGAAACTAAAATAGACATTAATAATAATAAAACACACACGTCTGGACTCTGGACTGAAGTCTGAACAATATGGAAGAAAAATAATACACTGACTAGAGAAGGTCTGAAGTCTGAGCAATATGGGGAAAAAAATAGTACACTGACTACACTCGTCTGGACGCTGGACTGTCTATGTCTAGCTTTCTGGAGAGAGTAGAGTAGACTGCAGAGAGTGTATCAGAGTCTCTGAAAAAGTAAAAGAACCATAATCTATACTCTATAGGCCTCTAAATAGACCACATAGCCTTCTGTGTATAATTTACTGCGGTATGATTTATGAACGCTTATTTGGTTTAGAGGCATTTGGTGGTCCAAAATCCAGGGGGAGGGAGTATCCTACAACATTGTCCTAATATCCAAGTGTGGGCATATCGGAACTTATATACTTATATGTAGAATGGTTACGTTTCCTTTTCTTGCGACCTGCACAGCCTTTACGCGCTGAAAATTTACCCACTACAAAAAATTCTACCAAAGCACCGAAAGTGTCAATACAATTTCTGAAAACAGTATGTTATTAAGACAATTTACCCGGAAAACGCACACAGATTTGTAAGCCACTAATTTGCCGAAAGTGTAAACCCCAAGAGGGCCTTAGAGTTGTCGTAGACCCTTAGACTCTTAGAGTGCTTCAGAGATGAGTGAGTTGACTTAAGTTCGTTGCCTTTTTTGTTAGCAATGTTGAGGCATTGAAGTTTGAGGCTTTGAGCGCGTCATAAAAGTACTCAACAATCTACGGACAGTACATACATACTCATAACTCAGTAGGGCTACATACCAGAAGTCCCAACTCCCAAAGTCCGGAGTCGTTGAAATATACGAATCAAACACTCGAATATAAAGAAATGATGAAAATCTATATTGAACATCAAATTCCATCTCCACGTGCTGAAAAGCAAAAACAAATTCGAGTCCTATGTATCATATGTACGTCCTGACCCTATACAGTTGCACTGTTGCACTGTGTACACCTTCTTGCCGTATTCGGTATAGAGTATAACCTATAGACATTCAAGAGCGAGCAAAAAGCCAAAAACACCCCATAAAATGACCGAGGGTCCTACTAGAGGAGTCGGTAGGAGTTAGGACAGAATCACATATATATTCAAATATGTCGTACATACGTATATGCATGACGTATGTACAATTGTACATAGCAGAGCAGAAAAAAATACGTTTTCCTTTATAAAATGAGCATACTTTTAAATATTTTATTTACTTACACATAAAAAAAAACTAAATTTACGTATTTATGTATTCATTTTTTTAGATGTACATAGTACAAATGTCTGGTACAGTCAAACCTTCTATTTTTGTCCATCTCATTTATTGTTCACCTCTGTTTATGTTCATTTTTTACGGTATGTAGTATGTACCAGAATGGCACTGCTGTATGAATTCACTTGTGCTACGTGTGCTCCGCTATACTCTCACAGGGGAAGTGGATTAGCAAGTATTTTTATGATAACCTATAAATGAACTACAGTAAATAGCGATAATACTCGCCCGTTGGGTGTGAGCGTTAAATTGTTGTTCTGGGTGCGGGATACATGGTAGTCAGGGATATTGCCTACCAAGTGGTAATATATGCACACCGCCAACCACTGAGCCAAAGAATAGGCCACCGGTTGAACCACAAATTACAATAAAGTCGATGTTGGAAAATTTGATATGCACGTGTGTACGTTACTGTACAAGTGTATGTATATACCTCTCTAGTGAAAGCTAGCTAGAGGGCCCCCAAGCCCCCAACCCCAATTGTCCATCTCTGTTTCTGACCATATTGTGGCCTGAAACGGATCCTGGACACAAAAAAAAGTTCGACTGTACATATTTACATAAATATGTACATATTTACATATGCGACAATAAATGAACATACACAATGTTTTTATTAAAAAAACACAACAAATGTGTTCCTTTGTATTTTAAATTTTTAGGAGAGGCTACAGGACAAATGGAGTAGATCAGAATATTTATGGCATGTGAATAGTGAATACATATAATATATACTAAGTTTTCATTCGTTAATTAAATCAATAAAAATGTTGAATTAAGGCCCTCTGGAATATGATGAGTAAATGACTAAATGCACATATTTAGTTCATATTCTGCTCAATGCTGCTGGTTAAGTACATATATACTACAATGAATATGTTGTTGAATAAACAGCTTGTTATGGAGAAGCGGCAAGTGGCAGGATCCGGCCTTAAAGTTAGTAACAAACGGAGCACCTGCCACAAATAACATGATATAAGTGATTACGGCAAAAACTCACGATATAAATACCAGCTACATGGTCCAGTTATAGTCAAATCAATCCAAAAGTAGGCTCATCTCTGTAAATTTAAATTCTGAATACTATATGTGTATCTCCAACCATAAGCTTTCCAGAACTAGAGAAAGGCCAACAGAAACAACGATACAGATGTGACGGTCATAGATGCGACAGGACTGAGGAAAGAAAAAATTCATTTTAACAATTAACATGTACTCTTCAATAATCCAAACTTTGGCGGTAGCAATTGGATTTGCTGCATGCTCGGTCGATGCAGTTGCACTACGACGCAGCACGAAGAAGCTCACGCAGGGCACTACTTGGACTCTAGAAGCTTGGGGGTATGATGATACGAGTAAAGGAGATATGATTGACATCGATCTACAGACAAGTTCAAAGGACTATGTAGAGAAGCTGTCAGATGGTGGGCAATACGTCGTGTGCTATATAAGTGCAGGCACTGCCGAGGACTGGAGAGGAGACTTTCTCGACATGATGAATTTTGCTGCAAGGGACAGTCGGTACCCAGGAGAGTACTGGATGAACATCACCAGATGGCAGGAGTTTAAACATTTAATTAAAGCCCGAATAGAAGAAGCTGCAGATAAGGGCTGCCACGGAATTGAACCAGACAATACTGACGCATATGAATATGGTTCCATGGCGATAACAGGCGAGTCAAGGGAGAGTTTAAGACAGTATCAAATTGACTATATACGTTGGATGGCAAAAACTGCTCACGCGTTGGGTCTACAGATCGGATTGAAGAACACTGTAGATTTGATCCCGGACCTAATAGACAATATGGACTTCGCAATCAACGAATCCTGTGCAAAGTACTCCGAAAATGACTACTGCAGTAATTATGACGCATTTGTGAAGCAAGACAAGGCCGTTTTTGGGGTCGAGTACAGCACTAAAGGCAGTTGTACGGATGCAATGTCAGAAGGAATTATGCGCAAGTACAAGAACATGAACAGCAACAAATGGGTGGATTGTTAAATAGTACCCCATATATTAAACAGGTTAATGAAAAATTTCCCCAATAAAATCAAAACGATTTATTTAACTGCAACCAAAAGCACCGAACTTGCGTTTAGAGACACGTAGCTCCTGCGCACAAACCAAGACTTTTAAATAGTACGATACGTATATAAGGTGCCTGCAGAGCTAGTTTGTATCCATCATCAATGTAGCTACTCAAATAAGAGGAATACAATATAAATTCTCAAACACTGACAAATTGAAATTATCTCTGTTCAATTTGTTTATCGAATACAGCACGTCCATGTCTAATAAACCAATATAATCTTCGAAATTTTCAATACATATGTATACTTACGGACTAGGCTAATTCTCTGTTTAATCAGGTATGAAAATATATTACGGGATAGAAATATATACACAAATTACATATAT
>NW_014038909.1:0-1133 GCF_001186125.1 Sphaeroforma arctica JP610 | reverse complement strand
TATATGGAATACTTATATGTATATATATTTATATATATTAGCATTCAGTGTTGTTGTGCTGAGGCACAGATGATATATAGTTTTCGGTAGCTCTCAAAGGTGGTCGACTCCTCACAGGTTGTCCACTCAATTTGTCAAACTCTTATTTTGTAGATATTTGTAGATATCTGCGTACACATGTACACTCAAAAGTTACTAGTATGGTGGGCCATACGACGGCGAACTCCTATACAGTAAGCACTCTAAGGTAGAGGCTCAGTAGAGAGACGCCTAGCGAATCGAGAATGTGAATATGGTTTTCCTCCGGGAAGCTACACCTGATATTTATCAGGCATAATGGCATATTTATCCTGTTCGTTGAGTTTAGAACAATAGAATATGAACAAGTGTCCCCAAAATTCTAAAACCCTAAAACCTTATAAAATCTTTAGACAGGAGGTGAGGAGGAGTTCAGATCATCAGATGGCAATTTATTTTAAATTTTCATGAAGCGCATCTTCATCCGATCAGTCCATCAGGGTCTCTCTCACTATCTCGGTTTCTATGGATTATGGACTTGCTCTAGTATTTGTATTTATTTTGATAGAGAGAGCGAGAGAGGGAAGAGAGAGAGTATGCGTAGAGAACTAAAAGTAGGTAATAAATATAGAGTTGGCGGATAAGTATGCACAGTGACGATAGTTGAATAGTGTATACTGTATATTGAATAACAGTACAGAAGCTTCACATCCCCCATCAAGTTCTAGTTGGTCTACAATTGTGATATTGACAGTGACTATGGATGCGGATCCGACTACGGATGGGTACACTCACGCTCACGCACATAACGACATGTCAGAGGAAGAACATGAGAGACAACACTTCCAGACAGTAGTATGTATATGTATTGTAGAAAAATCCCATGGTTTCTGGTTCTATTCTCGTTAGTGGTTTGTGCTTGAAGTTTGACTGGTATTCTAAGTGTTCTAATTTTGATGTATTTCCTATAATGACTGTCTGACGCGGCCGCTACGGTGTATACTGTTTATATAATTAGAATGGACTCCGTACATTAGAGTCTAATGGGTTTGATCATTATATATATATATATATATATATATATATATATGTGTGTGTGTGTGTATTATATATAT
>NW_014038910.1:9061-12532 GCF_001186125.1 Sphaeroforma arctica JP610 | reverse complement strand
TATATATATATATATATATATATATATATATATATATTATGTATATATTATGTATATGTATATGTATATGGCTGATGCCAGCACCCAAGCTGTGTGGCGCAGAGTGTGTCCCAACATTAAGTTTATGGTCAGACAGATATTTGAAGAAGATAGACAGGAAACATTGATTATAACGTTGACATGTACCAGCACTAACTTTAATAAACTATATAAACCTTTAGCTATCTCTAAAAATTAAACTTTAATAAACCATATAAACCCATAGCTAGCTCTTGGTCCCTGTTTTTTTATTAGTGTGGCGGGGATGGTTGACCACGCAGCTCCGAATCGTGGACCCCCCATCCAAACAGTCTGTTCACTCGGCGCCACACAGCTTGGGTGCTGGTATCGACCGGCTCGTGGGTCTCGACAAGTCGGAGGTTGGTGGCTTTTGGGGAACGCGATCCGGTAGTTTCGGTACTCGCAGGAATAGGACTGACGGTGGTAGCTGTTCCAAATCGAGCCCACTCTGACACACCTCGAGGGCTCTCAAATGAGTGAACTTGGACAACAAGTGCATATTGCTTACTTTGAATATAAACATAAGGGATTCGATGCTGTCTACGCCCGACAAATAGCGGGTCAGGTCCTCGGTAAATACGTGACTGTTAATGTGTCGCCCCGAGTTGTTCTGGAGAATCTTGTCCAAGTAGTCAGGGATACAAGTCATAGGTCTCGAAAAACGGGTAGGTTCCGAAACTTGAATGTACTGGGGGAAGGCGAGCGACGTATCTTCCATAGTTCCATGGTGGGACTCCATGATCACAGGTGCCGGGTGAGAGCTCAAGTACTTGGCCAAAAGTCCCTCGTCCTTGATTACATAGCGTAGCTCGTGCACAATGTGTGTGAGAGTGTATGTACGCGAGAACCGGACATCCGACGAACCACCGGTACGAACAAACTCATCAAGCGCACCTTCGTCGTCATCCAAGTGTTCAGACGACCGCGGCATGGCCATTACCGATTGATGGCGATCGGCAGCGTTTAGAATACCAAAGACATTGTCTTGTAGGATTTCAGAAGTTAGAGAAGTCATGGTTGGAGAAGCGGGTCTTGTGGTTGTTATTAATGTAGATAGACTGGGAGTGTGATATTGAGCTGGATTGGGACTACGGTTTTATACTAGCCACGTCGGCAAAATGAGGCACCGATCACGGGTAGTTCGCCGTTTGCCCCTCACCGGTCAACCACCCCTAAACTCATATTCAATGACACGATATGCATATCTGGCACAGCTTACTCACAGACTCCGTTACGGTTGTCACCTACTCTCTAGCCAACATCACCTAGCTAGAGAACGCACTAATAGAACGATGGATGGATAGATAATCTATGGATAGATAATCCGCAAATGGATTTTAACACTTTACACCCAGAGGTTAGTGCCTATATTGCGGCACCCCAGCACTGGACACGCAAACTCCCAAACCACCACATACACACTCTGTTTGACATTGACCAGGACTTAGACAATGACATCCCAATAGACATTACACTATCTTACATATGTAGTAGCGTGACTCCGCCTGACTTGATCAGACGCTGGCATTGACTTGAAGTTGAATAGCACTTATATCAACGAACACTTCGCTATGAAACACCCTCCTCCCCGAACACATTCTCCTTGAATGCCTACCGGCAGGCACAGTTGCACATCACGACCCGGTGATGCGGTAGTGAGTATGATACACTGGTGAGCCACTGTATCATATCTCGTGTTCAATGACACGATATTCATATCTGTTACAGCTTATTCACAGACTCTATGACAATCCAGTTACGGTTGTCAAACGCCTACACCACCATCAACTAGACACAACTACAGCCAAAGAATCCAACTCGACAAGTACAACAACCACAGACAGCAAAATACTCAGCCCCTCAATAGTCCAGTTCGCCCTCCCCTGAAAAGCAGGGCCACGGGAACTGCCAACACCTGCCGGTAGCCACAAGTCCTCCCCGGACATCAGGCATTGTATATAGCAATACCGTGTAAACAAATAAAGATACCTAAGGTGGGTTTACCCTAATGTTCGTTTTATTTGGTTTGTAAACGCCGTGCGATAAAGTTAATAACACGATGGGCTAACGTCAAACCCCCCTAAAAAAACCCTCGGAATCTAGTACTCGCAATCCGTGAATGTCCACTTCTGATCCTCGTACAGCTCGAATTTCCCCTGCACCATCAACTTGACTAGGGCATACGAAGAGTAGTCCACAAGAATATAGTCGTTCATGCTGCTCACAATATAATCCCCGGAAAAATACCAGGCTGACCACAGCTCACTGGTAATGTCTATCAAAATGTTGTCACCGTCAGTACCGAGCTCCGGTTCCCCTGCAATCATGTACAAGCCATTGTGACTCAGGCGGAAAGACTCAGTGTTCACGTAGTCAATGTACCAACGCACAGTAGGCTTCTCTATAGCCATGTGCAGATCGTCGCTGTCACCAACGGTCAGATACCCCGGGACCGTGTCGCTGACGTGTGTAATGTGACAGTACTTGCTGGCTGGTGCATCACAGTCACCGCCGTCGTAGGAACAGCCGGCCGCATTGCACGCTACATCGCACATGCCGTCTGCAATGTAGTAGTCGAACCATCCGTATGCACAGTCCGACTCTGGTGCGGTCATTCCGTCACAGTCCCCCAGATCAAAGCCGCAGAATGCCGTATAGCAAGCGTCGTCACAGAACCCGTCCCCCATCCAGGCCGCCGGGCAACCGGGGCAGCTCTCGCTACCACCACCGCTACTTCCGGTGTCCTCCTCATTCTCATCAATTCCGGTAATGTAATTGATAGCCCCCACCACATTCTCCACTTCGTTCACAACGCTGTCAACCGTTTCTAGTGCGCCCGTAACCGGGCTCAAGGCCCAGTACACGGCGGTTTCTACAATTGGAATGCCGTCTACGGCGTCCGTTACCTTATCAACAAATCCTGATACGGCGTCGATTACGGCACCGAAGAAACGCGGGTGAACGGTTACCTCCAGATAGCCTTTGTGACCAGGACGCGTGTCATTGCCTATGATGCGGCGCGTACGGGCCATGGCACCGTTGACCATATGGGTGTGTACGCTGACGTTTCCCGATGATATATTGCGTAGTACACAGGCCAGATCCGCGATAATGGCCTCGGTTCGCGTTTCGTTAACAAACTGCGTGGACACGGCAATGTCTACCACGGTAACCATCTGTGGTACAATGCGGTGTGTCGGGATGACTGGGACGGGAACGGCAAATGGCACGGCAACAGCAACGGCAAACGTTGTAACCAACAAGAGACTGAGGCCCACCGTGGCGCGTGCTGCTAGTCTTGCAAAAATCATCATGAAATATTAGTTGTTGTTTTGTGGTTGTTGTTTTTTTTAGTATGTTTCTATGTATTCAGTCAGAGAATTGTATTTTTTTTGTTGTTTGTACCCAGCA
>NW_014038910.1:0-5251 GCF_001186125.1 Sphaeroforma arctica JP610 | reverse complement strand
TTATTTCCATCGAAGTTTACAGCATTTTATACTCTCTCCATACATTTTCAATACAAAACCCTAAACCCTAACCCCCGAGTAAAGGTTTTTAGGGTTTAGGGATTTTGTGGCGCACATACTCATATGTTCCACTGTAAAACCGCGGTGTGAATATAAACCCTACAGAAGAAGAAAAAACAGGGCTGTAAATAATTTTATATTCATTGAAGTGGTATAGAGACATTCCCGGCAATTTATTGTATATTACGTTCAACTTCTATTTCATACCCCCATACCGTATTGTGCTTAGGGCCCGACTCTTAGGTCACAACTCACCAAGTCACAGACACAACCCCTCAATAATCGCTTTTTATAGAATAAGAAAACACGTTTGTAGATGTTCAATTTTTTTCAATGCTCACAAATTGGTTCTAGAGTATTAATACTCAATCTATTACTCATATGAAGTAAATAAATAGAAGTACCCTCTATTCAGAGTCATTGAGTAGTATTCACTAGCTCACTCAGAGAGAGAGAGGCTGAGTAATATCGAAAACACGCTTGCCATATTTGTACTATGAAATATTTTGTGTATTGCTCTTTATTGATTTTTTATAAACCTATTAAGACTAAAAATCAAATAGATTTTCCTTCGTTGTAAATACATAAATTATTATTCCCTACTCCCTACTAGTCCCTACTCCCTAGTCCCTACTGCCTACAGTTTCTGTCCCTAATTTGTTTTTTTAAAAAGAACAATGTAATAGGGTATTACATATTGATTTTATTTAAAAGCAATGCTTGTTTAATAAAAAAAAGCAATTTTTGCATCATGTTGTCACTGACTTTATAGTTAATACTGTATTTACAAATTTTTACAACAGAAATGTTTTGATATAAATTTGTTTTTAAAAATATGCTCGTTTTTTATCCAATAGATCAACAATCTAGAAACTAAAGTAATTATTAAAAAAAGGGTTTAGAAAAAGATGAAAAAAATATTTACTAATGCTGCTACGTCTGCCAGAGAAAGGATTGAAATTTGAAAAGCAAGTGAGTTTTATGACCTTTATCAGTTGTGTTACTTGTATTATGACTCCATAGTCTAAGCATCAAATTTACAGAAGTTGTTGTACCTTACATCTGATAAATTCATTATTTGTTTTAATAAATTTCATTAATTTGATGTAATATTTGATATAAAAATGTATAAATAAAACCATTTCAAAATAGTTTTATTAAAACCATTCCGTTGTACTTGAATTCTTGAAATGACTCAATTATTTTATGTGTTCAATCTTCCATGGCGCTCTCTGAACATCGGAAAAGGAAATTCGTGATGCCTTACTATTCTTTTGTTTCCGTTCCTCGGCTAATTGTTTTTTTAAGATTTGTTTTTAAAAATATTAAAACAAGATGTTTCACATCATAGCCTACTAAATAAATAAAACATTCATATGATATATTATCAATATAGGAGCCCTATGCTACACAGCAAGTAATAGTGGCGTTGATGAATACTATATACAGATTGTGGAGCACTATACTCATTTTTCCATTGGTCCACTGTGGTCCACTGGTTCACTGCACAGTCTGCTCCTTGCAGTCTGACTCTGCAGTCTGCACCGCCTATTTTGAATTTTTGAATTGTCTTATTTCATAGCCTTCTTGAAGGCAATGCTTATTTTTAAAGAAAGCCCATTTCATAGCCTTTTGAAAAAAGAATAAGAAGACTATGCCTATTTTCAAGTAAAGTAGAAGCGTACCATAATTACAGCCTTCACAAGTGAAGAAAAGAAAGA
This sequence comes from Sphaeroforma arctica JP610, assembly GCF_001186125.1. NCBI lineage: Eukaryota > Ichthyosporea > Ichthyophonida > Sphaeroforma > Sphaeroforma arctica. Next base: position 3,470 of record NW_014038910.1, on the reverse strand, counting down.
AGTTTGTATACTCTTAAACATTAGTTATATGTAGATTCTGTACCACAATTGGCGTATTCAAATATATTACTAATATATTTTTTGTGCTAGCGTGAAACAGTACATGCGGGCGTGGTACACGATTCCAATTCTTGGTTAAAATTAATCTGGGAGATACGCTCGAACTACTATGTCGTTTCATACGAAATGTGTCTGAAAGTGTGACAGAAATCCATTTGGCAGATTGTAATTATAGACGAAGGTGAGCGGGGCACCCCGGAGAAAAACACCAAGCTTGTCACACACGGATATAATATAGCGAGTACATATCATCGCACAACGCGCACGGTATGACACACAGGAGTGCCATGTTTACGACCTAGCCGAAAGCATGAATAAAGGTGGGTTCAATGACAAATCGACACTAATAAGGCTAGAACCTTTATAATTAACACTTGGTTGTGATCGTGTATAGTCTACAAGATTCTCTGGCAGCAGCTTCAGATTTCACCTTCAAGCATCTATGCAGCTACTTTGAAGTGAACCTCACGAGTTACTCTCACCCCACAGGTGCAGCCGATTTGTACTTGGCATGAATTAGATTTCCTTGAGACCTCTCCATAATTCTCAATTATATCCTAGTGCATCTCTAGTTTAATTCTTATATTCCCAGTTTCTCGACACCTGTACCTTCGTTCAACCCTATACCTTTGTTCGTTTAAAATATTATCAACGGCATCTGCGGTGTTGTGTATAACAACACATTCATCGTGGACACCTACATTACAAAGAGAGAAGGGTAGAAATATATCGTGTGCAGTTCCGGTTCTGTTCTCCTCGTGCAACCTTCATACGCATTGTCATAATATTTTATTTTGTCGATAGGAAGAATACTTGAGCTCAGCTCACAAGCTAGTGAGAGCTGAGTATTAAAACACCTTCAAGTTGAAAATGGATATACACATTTGCATATACAACCCACACCTACAAAAACACTTACTTACACGCATAAATACTTACACTCGTATATACACACACACACAAACACACACACCCACTCAAACACATAAATACACGCACACAAACACGCACACACACACATATATATATATATATATCAAATATAATATATTTGAATATATATATTTTAAAATAAAGCATTTACATATTTATATACATATATAGTCAAAATAGTAATGATAACAATAACATATATATATCTACACACACATATATATTTATATATATATATAATACATATATATATATATTTACATAGATACAGATATAGATATATACATATACATATACATCCATACATACATGTATGTAAATATGTATATACGTACTTATATATATTGTGAGGAACTTACCAAGTTCACTAACGGTTTGGAATAGAAATAGGTGTTTTACAACATATACCGATGAAGGGTATATATAAAACCGATGTCACATGACACACAACACTGATGAGTAACTTCCAAGTTCACGAACGGTTTGGAATGAAAATATATGTTTTACTACATGTACCAATGAATGGTATATATAAAACCGATGTCACATGACACAACACTGATTCCAGATCTGACCTCTCATACATCTGAGCTCTCATAACCCACCATAACCCTTCACATACATATATACACAGGCAAATACGCAGATCTTTATATATCTACATACACAAGAAAATGCAAAGGGATGGTACCTAAGTCACCCTTTACATACCTAAATACATACGGATACAGAAGATTGCACAAAACGTTACCCAAGTCGCTTTACAAGTCACCATTTACATAGCTAAATACACAGGCATATACACAACAATGTTACCTCAGTCACCCTTCACATACCTGCATACACGGGAAAATGTACCACGATTTTACCCCAATCACCCTTCACATACATACATATACAGAAGATTGCACAAAAATGTTACCCCAGTCATCTTACAAGTCACCATTTATATAGCTACATACACAGGCATATGTACAACGATGCTACCTCAGTCACCCCTTCACATACCTATATACACAGGAAAATGTACAAAGATGTTACTTCAGTCACCCTGTACATTTTACCCTTTACATACCTACATACACCGACAAAGGCACAAAGATAATACCTAGGCCACCCTCTATATATCTACATACTCAGAAAAATGCACGAAGTTATTATCTCTTGTTATATATCTACATACTCAGACGAACGCCCAAAGCCGTTGCTTGAAACACACACACCTGCTTTCAACTCCACCACCAAATCCAACGTAGGCGATTCTACGCGGCAGGTCTTGTGTACACCCTTTGGCAGTATCACATCAGCCGTACGGCCCAACAGGCCACTGAGTTGTGTGTTGGCTTGCAGTTTGCGGAAGTCGCCATTTGCGCTCGCAATCATCCTGACACCCCTTTGCTTGACTATGCGGGTCGCATGGACCTGTGAAAGGACAGACACGTGTAGTCGTGTAGTGCTTAGGATGGATGGATAGTGTGTGGGGTGAATATATAAATTGTGTGTAGGATGGGTAAATAGTGTGTAGGATGAATTAAGACTTTCCTAAGGGTTTAGAGGTTTTTAACGATTCAAAAACAACCCGAAGAGAACAGTTAGGAGTGAGAAGAGACCAGTGAGTAGTTAGTGAGTTGGTAGTCCAGGTTAGACTGCCGTGTGTGTGTGTTTTGCTGTGCGTGTAGGGTGAATGTTCGCCGAGTGGCCCCTCACACTTTTGGTAGGTAAGTTGCTGCATATGAAAGGTACAGATTATACTCCTCACACTTTTGGTAGTTAAGTTGCTGTATATGAAAGGTACAGATTATACTCCTCACACTTTTGGTAGGTAATGAGAGGTACAATTATACTCCTCACACTTTTGGTAGGTAAGTTGCTGCATATGAAAGGTACAGATTATAGCCGTGAGAATGAACACATGGCTGCTGTCCTTTTGGCAGGTCGCTTTGTAAGGTGACTGGTCGTAGACAACATGTTGGCTGCTAATAAAGTCCGAGCTTTCAGATAGTAAAGACGCTTCCCTTTACAATCGATTGAGAAAAGCACACGGTATCTACACTTCTGAATTGGAAATAGGCAATAAAAACGGATGCTACTACCATCTTGAAATAAATATGGTCGTCTCTATCTGCTTGAAGTGCAATTGGCACCGCCAACTGTCTTATGTTATTTGTATAAATGACCACTGTTTATCTGCGTGTTTGTTATTTATGTGTTGATGATGGTTCGTTCGTCCGTCGTAGTCTAGAATTTCCTCGTACGGCATGTTCCCAGACTGATATCTCATATGTTTGTCTCTGTTGTGCTCGTCTGTTACTTGCGGAGGCTATGTCTCGAGTGGCTAGGATGCCTGCTGAGACTTTAGGGTACACGATGCAAAATCTCACGCTGAAGTTAGGCGGTACTATACGTATGTGTATATCTTTTCGACATATATATTCCTTGTGTAAAGATCAATAACCAGGATATCCTTCACATTATAA
>NW_014038911.1:5279-12549 GCF_001186125.1 Sphaeroforma arctica JP610 | reverse complement strand
CATAACACACACACACACACACACGTATATATATTGCTTATGCTTACATCCATATGCATATAATACAGATGTATATAAATAGTAAAGTATAATTTTGCAACTGTATGTATGTCTTTTTCTTGCCATTTTTAAGAAACACCTCGTGTTTATACTGATGCATATGTCTGGTTATTAATCTTACTCTCTGATAGTTTGTATATAAATGTTCTCCGGGGTAAGCTGTTTGTTTTATGTTTCATTCGGGCCATCACCGGAGTGTATAAAATATTCCTCTATATACCAAAACACTTCCTTCTATTTGCCCATCCTCACGGCCCTGTTTTCACCGTGCTCATCCGCGGGGTGTTATGCAGGCATCTTGCAGCAGTTTGACATGCCCATGGCGGCCTGGGCAGCGGCTCTCAGTTATCACTTCATGATGCACTTGGCCTATTTGAGAACGGAGAAGCGTCTGCGCAAGCTTATGAAATGGCTACATCTCATCGCTTGGGGACCCTTTGCGGTGTCAATTATTGTCGCGCTGGCTATGGGCACGTTCGGGCCGGTATGCTCACATCTTTGTTCATGTACGTGTGCACATCGTTGTATTCGAATGTACCTACATGTTCATTGTTTCCTGTTTAAACTTGAAACACAATGCCTCCAAATTTGTTGGGGCCATGTAGACTGCCTTGCTCTAATATGTCTTTTTGTGTAAAATTGGGTCAGGTATCTGCATAAGAATGTACCCTACTATCGATACCCGGTGAGCGTTGTTGAATGTATCGTATTATTTACGCCAATATCATTCCGTGTATTCTGTTATACTACAATATAAGTTTGCATTGGTTTCGTACGTATGTTTCTAAATACCATTCGGGTTTTTTACCTTCCAAGTTGATGTTGTGCGTTTAAAATCATATATTTTGCACAATGCCCGGAGTTTTAACAGATTTAGACCTTCCTATACACTTCTATGTGGATCTATCCTGTGGTCGACTATTTATCCGATTTGTGATTGGTCAAATTATTTATCTTTTCGACATTCAGGCAGGTTACTGGTGCTGGGTGGTGTCAGAAGCCGTCTACATGCGCAGTTTCGTCTTCGCCTTCATCTGGATATGTGTAGGCTTTAGCTTACTATTCACGACCGTTATGATAATCCGCATCAAGTAAGTGGCTACGATTTCCATATCTTAGAAGATGTGTAGCTTTCACCAAAGTATCCTTATTTGAGGGTTGAAGTGAAGATTTGTATTCCTATGCGGTTTTGTATCAATTTATGGGTTCATTTAGTTGTATGGACAAAATCGATAGAATCTGCTAGCGCATGTGTACAGGTGTCTGTGCACAGTTTTGAACACTTACTTAAATTGTATTTGCATGCATATTTGTGAACATACCAGTGTTTGCATGTGCACGAGCTTGCGTGGCCACATAAATTGTCTTGTTTGTAGACCAATATATATTTTTACAATATTCATATGGCATAAAAAAACTTACATATAGTCAAAGATGTCTATGCATATTGCCATGCTTGTATACGAATGAGCTGCACGCGTTAGCAGTGGGTGCGAGTGCGTGTGGCTGTCACCTGTAAGGCATGCGCTATGCGCGTGTGCGTGCATTTGTATCTTCGCGATTGAGCAAGTGTTGCGTCTGCTCTCAATCGATGGGTTCATGGAATACGCTTAAATGTTCAAAGTCTGCAAAATCTGTCGTATTCTCACGTTCTAGTACAATAGACCTTTACATTACAAAATTGACAAGCAACAATCAAGAAGGTCGGTGAGGCACTCGAAATATATATTCACAGTTAGTCCTTTCATTTATCTTCGTCCAAACTATTGATTCCAAACGAACTGTCAGACGCGTCCAGAGAACACTGACCCAGGAAGGACACCGCAGCCAGGCTTCCGGTACAAGTTTCTTTCTGTGGCAGGCAGTGATTTATATAGCCATCTTTCTGTTCAGCTTTATCTGGCCTACGTTAGATAGGCTTTACGCCTACGCCACAGGGGAACAGTCGAGTTTACTCAGTGTCTTGCACGCATTGTTTGGACCGCTGTGGGGGTTTCTGAATCTCTGTGCGCATTTGGCTCCGAAAGTGTATATGCGGAAGGTGAGTAAGAATGGGCGAATGGGTGGGTATATTATGTCTATACAATGATGTGTACGCTTCATCACGATGCATATCCATTGGGGTGCGGATGTCGATGAGTTAGAGTATGTGCGTCTCGATGTTGTACGATTTCCTTTGTGTCCTATCTCATCTGACCTACTGTGGACAGACTATGCGCATTCTGTATACGGGAGCACCCGCATAGACTCACGGTCGGGAAATGGTTTAGTACCAGCTGATTTGAGTATAAGGATCGTATGTATGTTTGCAGTCTCATCGTGAAGTGTTTACGCAAGTGATGTTTCGTCCGCTGTGACAATTCCTGGATCTTTCAGCGCCTCTAGTACACTGAGAGCATATACATGCAGAAGGCAGTGGGGACTTGGAGTGAGTATGGGAGTGAATATGGACGTGAGTGCACAGTAACATGTATTCTAGCACTTCGCACAGAATGGCTATTGCCACACAGCCCGCGTGGCATCTAGCACAGAGAAGGACGATTCACAATGCCATGCATGCTTCATACATGGCTACACATGGGACTTTCCGTACTTCCATCGAATGACCAGTCAATCGACTAGTGGTATCTTATCTCATGATCCACTTCATTTTCTCTTCCCCAATTGAGGGTCGTGTCCCAAATTCAAGCCCTGTTTAATAACATACAGAGCGTAGCTTTGTAGCGAGCTTGAGTATGTCTCGTATCTGTCTTGTATTGTCACGCATCAACGTATTCTAGCAATTTGTCAGATGTAATCTATCAACGATTCTTCTCTTTTTCTCTTTAAGGATCTGACGTACCAGTTGTGTTTCCTTCTACTAACAGCTTCGCCCATTTGTGTTTCATACTACTCTGCCAGGTTTCGTTCTGGGAAGGATTTAGCTACAATGAGAATCAACAGCAAAGGGAGCGACTGGCCGAAAGCAAGAACAATTTGTTCGCAAGCAATACGGACAACCTTGAGGAACAATCACAGCAACCTGAAGGGTATGTGAATGCTTATGTCCGAGCATGTATTTGCGGGGCTCGATATGCAGCATATATATGTACGTTACTGTTTCGGTGATTTGCATATATCACTGCAGTTCTAGCTACACTGAGATATACAAATCCATCGGTTGATGTGTACTCCAATTTCGCCGAGTTCAAAAGCTTTCCACGACGGCTCGGTAGATACTATCACAGTACCGAGCGACTGGGCATAGGCAATGCATGGTACATAGTAGATACAATCTCATTTTAATCTTGTACCAATAATAGTAGTATTACTGTTGCGCTCATTCTTGCGATTGTATTGCGACAGATACGTGTACATCAATGACGATGATGGGAACGGTCGGTTCGTGTCCATTGCGCAGTTGGCAATGGCGGCGCGGAGACGTGACACGCGTCCCGCAATAAGCTTCACAAAGTCGAGTGTGGATGACCTATCCGAACACAATAATCACTGTGCTCCGCCGCAACTGGCCAAACTGGATGATGGTAGAGGTACGCAAATAGTTACGCACAGCATGTGGTGTTCTCCATGTATGGGGTTGTGTACAAAGGGTCGTGGCAATACGTTTGCACTCTGTGTGGCGTGTGTACATGGCTAAGCACGTGTGCACTCTGTGTGGCGTGTGCGTTGATAATTCTAGCTTGGTCGTCCGGTTTCTATAGAGTGGATGGGTTTGCAGAGACGAGTGCAGATGATTTTTGCGTGACTGTGTTGTCAATCTATTACCTATCACTGTAAATATGCGCATCTATTGCGACGTCGTTTGTGCTTTCGCGTGCTTGCGTGTCGAGAGAGTGTTGGACGAGAAGTGTGTGCGCGTGTGCGTGTGTTAGTGTGCGTGTGCGCGTGTTGGAATATCAGTGACATTCTGACCTTTTCGCCTCATACAACAAATTGTCCGTTCCGGCGTCCATTGCACAGGTCCACTGTCTCCCCAACTCTCTTACAACGACTCACTGGGTGAGGATGGAGAGGCGAGTGTGAACAGTATCAGGACTATAGTGGACAAAGCCAGACTCAAGTTTGGACTGGCCCTGAATGCAGACGATAGGCGGCGTGTCTCATCAAGGAAAGGTTCGAGCTTCGCGCTGGAAAACAGCTCTGGATCTAGTAGACGTATCCGTGATATCAGCGCTTTCCTGGGCGAGCACCGACTGTCAGACAGTGGAGACGAGAATGGTTGGTAGAGTTGGTGTATGTGTAGTGTGAAGCTTTAGATATTGATATTGCATCGCCATGCCAACGGCTGTGCGTGTTTCGATGAACTCGTGTTGCTTGTATGGATGTCATAGATGTCTGTGCGCGTGGTTTTTGAGGATGTGCTGGGTTTTTTTTGGGATCGGAATGCTGGTAGTTCGGTGTTGCCGCATCACCAGGCTGTATAGCTGGTCTCTTTTTATTTACCTGATCGTGATAGGTATATTTTCTTTGCACGGTTATGAGGATGTCTGTTATAAAATTCACTGTATAATTTATCGTTTATACTTTTGCCTGTATGTTTGTGTTGCTGCATCAATGCCAGATAGTCTCACAGTAGCATGTTCCGGATTTTACCGTGATCAAAGCCAGTTTGTATGTGAGCAAAGCCATTTTGTATGCATCTGTACTTATTTTCGATTGTTTGACTTTCTGTATGTTTTATATCGAATCTTCGAACATAAAACCGAACCGTACTTCTATGCACGAGCGCCCAAATCTACATTCTACAGTCACATTTGAGTGCGGATATTTCTATCTAGATTTTATTTGTCGAGAGCCCCGCTGCGACCTATGTATCACTCGGCTTTTATCTCAACGTCATCCTATTCCATGGCTTGATTGTTACAGATCCGGAACGCACAAATATTCAATTATCGGGCGAGACCCTTGGATCTTTGCTCAACATGTCTATCTACACGGAAAGGACAGCCTCGATAAGTGGTCCGGGCCACAGTGCCAACAGTCTATGTCTCGACGTCGAGAGCGGACCCGAAAGCATTCAATACGATACAGACAATGCTCAAAATGGGACAGAAATGGTAGATTTGGATACCATGTTAAATAATATCGAGGTATTGGGTAACCAAAAACGTAGGTCCGTTCTCGGGGTAACAGGACGCACACGGAGCTACACACCGTCACCTATGGTTACGCCTGAGGGAGGCTTGTCGCCTGGGAGCAACCTCAATAGCCCACGCATCAGTGCGATGGTAGAACGCAGAAGTGGACAAATAATGAGGAATGGGGAAAGACCGAGAAGCGCGAGCGGGTGGCTGCGGGATGCATGGGTGAAAAGAAACAACTCACTGGAAGTGAGCGATGCAGAAACGCGACCGCATACAGATATAAATAGAGTTGTGTCGGCCCCCTTTGCGCTGACGAAGAAGTTCATGCGGAGCCTGAGCGATGACAAGAGTGATGATCAAGCGGAGAGAGAGTCCCCGAAGATATCTCCCAGTAGTGGACAGTTGAAGAGGAAAGGCAACAGTGAAGGTGATGTAGTGGTGGCTGAGAAGAAATGTACAAAGACATCTTCAAAGAGTGGACAATTAAAGAGAAAGGGGAAGGGGGAGTCGCAGTCAGAGAGTAGTGCGACGCCGTCGCACGCACACACGCACATTGATACAAACAAGGAATCACAGTCTATACCACTCAGTAATACAAAGTCTTTCCCAGCCCACAACACCAGCACGCTTACATTCAGTGACACATACACGGGTGCGCGCAACACATTGACGAGTAGCGGGGAAAGTACACGAATAGCGGGACGTTCGAGCCCAAAATCGAGTAGATCAGACCTCCTTAGGTCAAAAATTAGTAAGAAATTAGACAAAGGGAAGAAGCCAAAGAATAATAGTGAGTGTGAAGACGTGGAGAGTCATGACAATTACAGTCACAGTTCGGGCGCGAGTCCTGAGATGAACACGAGAAGACAATCTCAGACAAAGTCCAAACAGGGGTGTGGTACACCTGCGGAGGTGCGTGCACAAAGCTGTGGGACTATTGCGCTGGATGAGGATAGGGACGATGATGCAGCACAGTATAGAGGCAGTGCCAGATACACACACAATGCTGTTGTACGGGAATATGAGGTGCTCGGCGACAAGCACGGGGGTGTGAAACATACACAGAGTATGGTGAAGCGGGGGGATAGTAATGGGAGTGGTAGCAAGCACAAAATTTATGGGAGGAGGCGCACAACAAGCGAGAAGAAATACACGCATGTTAAGTATGGGGGTGATGATGTTAAGTTTGGTGGTGATGATGGGAGCCGTGGTAAGCATTCTGAAAGCGAAACGACTGACAGAATGCGAGGTGTGGGCGCAAGTGGCTTGGACAGAGGCAATTCAGAGCAACATGCATATTTAAGTAGACGGAGATATACAGACACGAACAGAGATTTACACGCAAATACAGGCACGGAATCATACGCACCCACTCGAACGAATAGACGATCACGTACAAGCTCGAGGGAAACGCCGAATATAACAGTGAGTTCGGAGAGTAGGGACACAGTGTCCATTTCGAGTGCGCATGCGATCTGTGAAACAACACCCAACACAGGCACACATATCGAGGAGCACATCGAGGACGACACGGATGAGCATGGCGATTAGACTTATTCGTGTGCATCGTATGTAAACTACGCAGGTATCGGTTGCCCGCAATCGTTCGGACGATATACTTGCATAGTATAAAGACATGTATGCGGGCGTTCGCATGGCCACAAACATAGATATCGGACGTGCATGTGAAAATGCACTGTGGGCCTCCTTGGAGGCTCCATTTTCAATATGCAGCGTTCCCTACGATGTTCAGATCGTAACTGACCGAAATTTTTAATTTTTTTAATTAGCCCCATCGTAGTTTAAGGGCGTCGTAGATGTCACGACCTTTGCCACCTGTCTGTACGCTCATGTATAGGAGATGACATGAACCAGAAGCTAATGCTAAAAATGACATAAGCTACCCTATTGGGAAAGCAAAAAAGGATCATTCAGGCCCTAACTGCTTTATACGGCTCAGATCCGGATATCTTTTTGCTTAAAAATTTATGCACATGCATACATGAATTTGCTTACAGGCATGTATGCTATATATATATATATATATATATATATATATATAATATATATATCGCACACACACACACACTACACATATATATATATATATATATATATATANATTA
>NW_014038911.1:0-5259 GCF_001186125.1 Sphaeroforma arctica JP610 | reverse complement strand
TATATATATTATTATATATATTATATATAGTATATATAATATATATATATATATATATATATATATTATATATATATATATATATATGTATGTATGTATGTATATAGATATATATATATATATCATATATTTAGGTATCTGTTTCTTGCAAAAACGTTTGGTTGTAAAATCATGTGATGTGTAATTCTGCAAATTGTATTTTCCATTCCTCCAAGTAGATATTCGTGTTCTGCACCGCTATTCATATCACAAGATCGTTCAAAGTCTGCCCCCTGTTTCCTATTCAAGTTTTACACATGTGTATGTAGTTTTCGATCTATGAAGAGTATTGGTATATTTATTTTTATTTGAGTGTAGCAGTTGTACATCAAATTTTCGTGTTCCATATACTCGATCAGCGGACTGGGATACTCCATATGCACACTACCTAGTTCAACTAAGGGTATATTCTTGTCTGCTCATACACATTTGATGAAATAGTAAATATGTACAGCCATTTGGGTTTTCAATATTATAAGTATATTTGTTTCTAAAAAAGAATATATTGCCTTTGGAGTCTGCCGATTGGGTGTTATTGGATCCAGCATTCCAAGTCCCAGATTATCTTTATTCTTCGGATTTGCAAATGTTAAATGTAGGAGTGGCCATTGCAGCAACACAATGATTTATCATTCACAATTTCACATGGTGATCACACAACTTGCACACAAGGTGACAAGGATCGTAAACTTCGTGAAGCCATCGAAGGCCCAATCCTCTATGTATGTAGTTAAATTCTTTATAATTTAAACCATCTAGTCTAGCGTATACTTACTTACTCCTAGTATTGACTCTGTCTTTTATTGTTCTTGAATGTATAGACTTGGTCATGTATACTTCGACTTATTGCTTGCCCCAGGGTCCCAGTCCCCCACCAAAGTAGTTACCCTACATAAATATCAAATTTCAAATTTTAAATGGGCTATGTATAATATATTGCTCCAACTTCATCTATTTAAAATGTCATGATTATGACTGCGAGAATATGAATATTACCCAATAGTTGTCTACGTACTCCGATCTTCTTTTGCTTTTTCTCGAAAAATCTTTGATGCTTTAAAATTGGGTTAAAAAAATCGAAATAAAAACAGCAACAAAATAATAGAGGTCAAACTTTAAAAAACAAAAAAAACAAAAAAAACAAATTCCAAACCAACAAACGTTGTGATTCTTACTGTGCCGACTAGGGACAACTGCGAGGCTGCGAGCCTGACTGCTCGAGTGCTCACTGCAGTGCTAAACTGTCAAACTATCTCACTTCTTGTTGTGTACAATTGACAAATTGTATGACTTATGTTCTCTCGTCTCTCACACACTCTCTCTCACCTGTTGTTTGTGATATGTACAGGCTGAGCTACTGAACCACTTCATCCGCGTGAACCTGTTGTGTGGGTGTGACAAGTGCTGTGAAGTTGGTGACAAAGTGCAATGTGGACTGTGTGGAGTCGTGACTCTGTGGAGTGTGGCAGACTGGCAGTGCCTGTGCGATGAATTATGTGCAACAAAGTGAATGGAGCCAATCAACCCCCCCAACAATGTGAATGGTGCCAATCAAACCCCCCCCACTTCCGGACCTCAGGGCCCTGGTTCTGGACTTCTATGGAGAATTGGAGAGTCGAGTCTCAGACTCTCAAGTCTCAAGACTCAGGCTCTCAGGCTCTCTGGGCGACAAATGATTCCAACGTAAGCTGTGAGCCTGTGAGCCTGTGAAGCCGCGTGTGGGTGAGACTGTGAGTGCCCCACTTTCCCGTGAGTGTCGGGCTGTCGGCCTGCGCCTGTCGCCTGTCGGCCGTGGGCCCGTCGGGGCGTCGGGTGATATGTCGGCCCGTGAGCGAGAGGAATTTAGGATGGCTACTCCAGTCTCGAGTACTCTCGCCAGTCGCCAGTTCTCCACACTCAGTCTCCCACACTCGCACACTCTCAGTCTCTCACTCTCAGTCTCTTGTCACCCTGCCACACAGTCACTATGTAGTAGTATACACACCCTCTCGCTGAGGCTCGCTCAATCGCTCATGCTATAGTAAAAACAATAAAATATAGATACTCTTGAGTATTATTTAAGAGCAATGCATAGTGGTATCATATTCATTGACTCATTGTACACAATAATACTATAATGTTTTTATTGAATACAGCAACAGTTTTCTATTTTTTATTAGAAAAACAATTCCAGTTACATATGTAGCGAACTACATTGCGAAGACATGCTCTCTCTCTGAGGGAGATCTCTAGTAGTGGAGTTTTGGATACTTTAATAGGACACCAATATACCGATCTGTATCATTGCACATACTGCGGAAGTGCAGCGCGACACATTGCGCCCAGAACTCAAAAGTATATCACACCTTCTCGGGTTCTATTGCAGTAGATATTGTATACGATCGAGGCCCATATAGTATTTCAGACGGACTATGCCATTGTGCATCATACATAATCCGTCTAAAACCAGTCAGTTATTGCGCTCGTCGCACATATAGGATCTTCAAACTTATATGATATAGGAATACACAAAATTACAAGAGTAAGATGCCACCACAAATCGATAGCGATTCAATGCCTGGCGGTGCTATTGAACTGGCACCGTCGGTCGTTGTTCGTGCCCCCAAATTGGGCAAGAAAGAACAAGCAAATGCTAGAAGTAATGTGACTATGACTGAGATGAAGAATGTGGGATTGACGGATACGATACGGAATGTCCGAGATACACGTAGCATTACAGGCGAAGAATTCAATACGCTCTCGCTGTGGCTTTTTATTTGTAGTTTTGTATTCAACGGTGCAGTCTGTGGCGTGATGTTCTATTTCTTTAGCTTCAACTCACACTTCGCCGATGACGACAACACAATAGTCTTATATGTCACGTTAGGTGTTCTATGCCTCGTACTACTCGAAGTAGCGCTCACAGCGGGTTATTGCCTGATCAGGAGGAATGCACCACTGTTGAAATGCCGAGTACGAACTCACATGTTTATTAATTTCCTGATGATGGTGATCGTAGTTCTGGTCGCATTTCCTATTTCGGTGGACGATCTAGGTATTGCAAATTTGCCGGAGCCAGTGAGAATAGCGTTGTTGGGAACACAGTCTTTAGCCGTTTCTATTGCGGTAGCGTCGCAGGTCGCACGACAACGATTGATCTACGTGCTTTTCGGAATTGGCAGCCGTATCAACCAGACAGAACCTAAGTGGGCCTACGGGATCACTCTGATTTTCCTCTGTTCAACTAGTATACTAACAATGATACCGTTTGTATTCCTCTACAAATTCGAGGATGGACGTTATCGTGATTGGTCTGAGTTACCGATCACAATTTTGAGCATACTGTATGTCTGCTTATTACTCGTGTACACATACTTGACTCATTCCAGCCAGGGTGTCAATGAGTCGTATAGTGACTGGCGGAGTAATGTGCGCGTTGGCCTTGTGCTGACGATGGCCATACTTTTTAGCTGCGCTGCCAAACATGGATTCACCAGGGCGTTCAAGGAGAGCAATTTTCTGCTGCTACCGACATATGTTGCGCTTTTCACTGTCGCTGTGGTGATCTTGGATATCTTCGGTACTGTTGCTTTAATTACTGCCATGGGTTATGAGCTGAAGGGACGACTTGATCCGCAACGAACAAAATTCTCATCCTCGCACCATGCCTTACCAGAGGACAAAGATAGGAGAAAAAGTAGGGGCGAAATTAGCATGTATAGTGAGCACAAGCTGAACACAGTTCCCAATCGTCTTCTCTGTGACTCGTTGCAAATTGATCCGAAGGTGATGCGATGTTCCGACGAAAATACGATAGACCTAATGCAAATGTCTGCAGATGTCGCACGGATCTAGAATATGAGCGATTACCTTACAATGTGGATTTGTACAACATAAACTGCGTGGATACGTGTAGGATTCCTCTACGCACAGTAGCAATAAGGATAAATAGCGAGCTACCGAAAAATTAGATAAAATTAGTCAGAGGGTATATCAAAGATGTTGGTATTTATTATCGTGGTTGTGTGTATAGTGACATGCCTCATTTTAAGTAGACACTATTATTAAGAGGATAGGATCGGAACATTTTTTTATCATTGTGGCTGGGAGTTTTGTGTAAAATAGTTGCCACGGCGGAGCTTACATTGGGTTCAACAGGAAGCCCAACTTTGTTCTAAATTTGTGCTTGCTACAGCTAAACCTATCGATACCGGTTGATTATGTTTTGGGTACAGAGGTGGGCTTAATTAATCATACTTGAATTTAAAATACACACGTATGTGGGGTTTTATGAGCGGAACTTCAAAAAAGATCCTAGTATATTGTCACCTGCACTCGAGTACAATTTTGCTCTTAAACAATTCCAGATAATAGTCCAGCGTGTATTAAATGAACGATTGACAATATGGGTCACGTTCGCAGTGACTGCTAGCGAATATATATACAGACAAGAGAGAGACCCTACTGAGAATATTATGTTTCCGCCTCACACTTGCTAGAATTAGACAAACAACTATTTGCTACACCGAGTGCATAGCCTTCTTGAAAAAAACAGGCTATGTGGCGAGTGTCTCCAAAAAATGGTTATTACATATGTTTACAAACAGCTACGCGTCCATGGGACTGGACTGGCACCTCCTCATTGCCTCATTCATAGCCTTCTAAATTGAACACCTCATTGCAGATGCAAACAAATAAATACTTCACATTCAGTGTTATTTTCTGTTGTTCTGGTTTTAGTCATGGCAATTTTAGCGGGATCTACTACAAATTATACAAATACAACACTGACGAAACAAAAGCGGCCTGAATATACATGTAAAAATAATATTGTGTTCTTTTGTTTCTTTTGTATTTATAAATAATAATATTGTAGCTTGTATCTTGTGAAGTTGTGCATACAAACTTACGGTCCGTGTCTCAGGGTGTGAACGAACATCCCATGAAGACAGCGTGACTTCGTAAACTCCTCTATTGAAATCTTAAGATAGTTTATATTTTATAAAATTTAGTAACAGGAACAATAGTGAGTTGAAAGCCGATAAACTCCGGAATCACTGTAATTGCAATGGACTACATTAGTAAGCGGACCAAAATTGGAAGTGCCGCAGCCGAGGCTGAAAACTGGGAGGAACAGTGTAAGGTATGATATAGAAGATCAGTGGAACACTACACTATCATGTAGGCTTACTTCATCATGTATTGTTGAATATGAAAAAGTTACCCTTATATATTTTATAC
>NW_014038912.1:8359-12554 GCF_001186125.1 Sphaeroforma arctica JP610 | reverse complement strand
TGTATATATATATATATATGCGTGTGTGTGTTTGTGTGTATATAAATATATATACATATATGTGTTTCTGTGTCTGTCTGTGTCTGTGTCTATATATATATATATATATATATATATGTATATATATATATATCTGTGTCTGTGTCTGTGTCTTTGTTTCTGTATGTGTATTGGAACGTAGTTACTACAATGGAGGAAAGATTACAGGCGTTTTCTGGGTATTTTGAAATATCTAGTAGCTATGTGTTCTGACTTGTTACATTAAGTATTGTTTTCTACAACCTGATATTAATCTTACAGAACCTAGAAGTGTACACGATGCATTAGGGGCAAAGTCTCCAATTTTGTCCTCAGTGTTGACGCATTGGGATTGTTGGGAAATTATTCCATGTCTGTTTGCTTCAGAAATAGTGTTGGTTTTCTATTCATTGGTGTAAAGCTTGCTTAATATCGCTGACCAGACTTCAAAGTTAGTCACTGTCGACTCGTGGCGATGGGGTAGGGTTTGCATAGCTATACACACGCTAAGATTGTATCGTATGCATTGAACCTGTCGTAGTACTTCCCATTCGAAGCCCTGCTGCGTGCATGTTTGTTATGTATACATATACTGAACACACATATCCGCATGTGTATCAATTACGCCAACACTAACATTGTCCAAAGTTTGACCACTGTATCGTACTTGAGACTAGTTACGCTATTCTGTCGTGCTCACGGGTGTTCTTTTGTTGTGTATTGGGGTTGTAGGTTACTAAGTTAGTGGGTGATCTAGTGGCCGGTGGCGTCATCTCAAGTGATGTGGTGGAGGAAATTGCGCGAGAGCAACAGACATTCTCACGGTACGTCTCATGCCACTTACACGCATGTATTTACACGCATGTATGCTATGCCACTTACACGCATGTATGCTATTCGTAGGCATATCATGTGGCTATGAATGGTACACGCATGTATGTGTGTGTGTGCGTGGGCTTGTTTGTTAGGCATATCATATGGCTATGAATGGTACACGTAGTAAGTGTGTAGCATACAAGCTGATTGCGTTAAAGACGCACATGGTTTTCGACTCATATTTTGTCGAGTGTATTTTTGTTCCCACGCGATGTTTATTGTAACTGTCCTATTCTGTACCCCACCCTCCCGTTCTGGTCGCTGTGTCATTGTTGTCCAACGCACTTCCTATGTAAACTAGTTAGGAAACTGTGTCAATGTAGTCGGATGTGTACTATATCATTGGGAGTAGTCTTCCAGACTATAGTCAAAGAACCTCAATTCTGATGTAGACCTAAGTATGAGAGAATATACATAATACATATACGAGATATGCGCAAATGTATGAGACAATATATATGATATGTATATACGTACGAGAGGATATATATAACACATAGATACGCAAATGTATAGGTGAATATATATAATACGCATACGCAAATGCAGAAGAGAATATGTATGATACATAAACACACAAATGTTGATATAGCCGTTAATTGAAGGTAGGGCGCATGTTTTCCTACCGTAAGGGTTTAATATTAAGTACCCATGTAATTCGGATGGCAGGCATTCGTCATTGGGTACCCTTTTTCAGTGTTGTTGCATTTTTCTTTTATCGCGGGCATATAAACACGCACTCTTCTCCACACAATGTCCGTTCAGGTACAACAAGGCACCGCGGAAACCCGCCAACTGGTACTACATCGACTACGAGAAGATGGTCAACATGGCCAAATGGAAAGTGGATCGTGTAGGTAAAATGCTCGAAACAAAGGCCAATACCCGCAAGGACAACCAGGGCTACCATTGCCCCGCGTGCGACATGAAGTACTCAGCCCTGGATGTGGGTGAACTCATGGACTTCAACAATCCAGGCCAACTCACCTGCACCCGTAAGTGGGACCGGTTGGGCGGGAGTTGGCCTGTTCTCTGCAATGTGTGGGTTTGGCCTGTGTCAGTACTGGTGCCCGTGTGTCAGTGAGTGATGCATTAGTTGTGTTCGATGTGTCGAGATGGAGGTGGGTTTCACATGCACTTCCACGACTGACTGACATTGACAGGTTGAGCAATTACATCATTACACTCTATCATAGGTAGCTATGCTCGAAGTGTGGCAGGGGGTAGTGCTTTGTTTGGGCACTTCTCCGGGGTGTGTGTGTTGAGCGTTTGAGAAGTGTCGTTCGTATTGGTAGGCGGAGTTTGAATCCAGTTGTGCACAGTGTACCCTATCTTCTTGTCCTGCTGGCACCCTACTAAGTTTATTTAAGTGTAGGACCGACTCAAGTCACTACAGTGGTTATGATTTGCACCGAAAATCAGCCCAAGTTTCCGTACTCTTCTGGGGGTCGTAGTCTTGGACTACTTTCTTTCTGCTCGTGCGTACGTCGAGTGCAACAATCAAATGTACAATTTGCAATTAGAACAGGCCGGGTCGTTGTATTTAAGTCATGTTTCACGCAAACGTGTTGTCTTGTGTAGTGCATGGGGTATGCATCCTGTGCGTTGTGTTCATTGGCCCATAGGTTGTGTATATGGGTCTACCATCATAAGCACCCTTGAATATGCACCGTGGATCAGACTAAGTTATTTCTCATGCAAACATGTTCACTTCTGTATTTATTTCTCATCCAAACATGTTCTCCTGTGTACTTCATCGGTTGTGTTCGTTCACTATCATATGTACCGTTGATTGAACACTATACTTCTCTCCCCCCTCTCGCCCGCATTGGGCTGCGACTCATCGCTCGTATGCGCACGCCAAAGGGTGCAAGGGTGAAGTGGAGGAGGCAGAGGTCAAACAGGATGCCGATGAAGGAGCCATCTCTCGCTTCAACAAACAGATCAGCAAACTCACCGACTGTCTCAGCGAGTGTGATAAGGTGCGCTTCCTCATCCATGACTACACTGTGATCAGTGCGCTCTGAGTGAGTGACGGACGTTTGCTACACGGAGTGTGTGATTGTGTTTACGCAGTAGGTGGATGCGTGTGTGTGCTTGTGGACGCAGTACGTGGATGTGCTTAGTGAGTATTTCTGAATGCAGCTTTACTCGCGCGTCGGGGATTACTTGCTGGTTTCTGGGTATATATCTGTCGTCACTTAGAAGGTCATACTAGCTGCCTAGTTAATTCAATATGCGGCAATGTTGCGTATAAGAGATGTTGCTGTTTTCACTTAATGTGTGAACTGCTCAAGCTCCCTATTGTTCAGCCCATTGGCAAGGCCAGCAGTCTTTATAACAAGTATATATATATATATAGTCTTACAGGCACACTACTGAGGGGTCACTCTTCTTCCGCAGTACCATGACATGTGGGCTACACCTTCCAACACCTTTAACCCTATATACATCTTCCTCCATAACCCCCTCACAACACTTTCTCTGTACAAGCCTTGACGTACAAATAGCATTAACCAAGCCAATGGCACTTACTTCATCGCTTATTTGGCGTCGGCGCTGACCCGATTGCAGGCGACTATTCCGGACAAACGAATGCAAGTGCGAGCATCGCGTATGGCCTTCGCCGCAAGTATGTGCCCACTGTAGCATTGCACGGCACTGGGTTGAGTTGTAACATTACATGATACTATATTGAGTTGTAACATTGCATGGTACTGGGTTGTAACATTGCATGGTACTATGTTGAGCTGTATGTGCCCACTGTAACATTGCATGGTACTATGTTGAGTTGTAACAGCATGGTACTATGTTGAGTTGTAACAGCATGGTACTATGTTGAGGTGTATGTGCCCACTGTTACATTGCATGGTACTATGTTGAGTTGTAACATTGCATGGTACTATGTTGAGTTGTATGTGCTCACTGTAACAAAACCCTAAAACATTGCATGGTACTGGTTTGAGTTGTAACATTACATCGTACTGGTTTGAGTTGTAACATTGCATGGTACTGGTTTGAGTTATTTGTGCCCACTCTAACATTGCATGCTACTGGGTTGAGTTGTATCATTGCATGGTACTGTGTTGAGTTTTAACATTGTATGGTACTATGTTGAATTGTAACATTGCATGCTACTGGGTTGAGCTGTAACATTGCATGCTACTGGGTTGAGTTGTATCATTGCATGGTACTGTGTTGAGTTTTAACATTGCATGGTACTATGTTGAATTGTAACATTGCATGCTACTGGGTTGAGTTGTAACATTGCATGCTACTGGGTTGAGTTGTAACATTGCAT
>NW_014038912.1:5011-8339 GCF_001186125.1 Sphaeroforma arctica JP610 | reverse complement strand
TGTAACATTGCATGCTACTGGGTTGAGTTGTAACATTGCATGCTACTGGGTTGAGTTGTAACATTGCATGGTACTGGGTTGAGTTGTAACATTGCATGCTACTGGGTTGAGTTGTAACATTACATCGTACTGTGTTGAGTTGTAACATGGCATGCTACTGGGTTGAGTTGTAACATTACATCGTACTGGGTTGAGTTGTAACATGGCATGCTACTGGGTTGAGTTGTAGCATTACATCGTACTGGGTTGAGTTGTAACATGGCATGCTACTGGGTTGAGTTGTAGCATTACATCGTACTGTGTTGAGTTATATGCGCGGGTGTTGTGGCTTCGTCGTAGATGTGGTTCGTCGAGTGCCTCTCAGAGTGTCTGTTCGTATCCACTAGTTTAGTGCCCACTGTAACATCACATGGTTCTGTGTTGAGCTATGGCACTCGTGTGCCGTGTTTGTGCATTCTGTTCAAATCCTCGCCATCTACTGCCTGTGGCTGTTTCTCTGTGCTTTTTCGTGATCTGTGTTGCTTCGTCTAGCTGTGTTGCTTTGTCTAGTTGTGTGTTAAGGGGAGAAGGTCGTCTTCTATGTGTGCAAGTTGTGTGTACCTTTTACATGGTTCTAATTGTCCGTTTGCGGTGGCCATTCCATCTCGTGAATCGTACGCCTCTGCCTGCACTACGCCACACAGACTCGCCTTACACTCCCGCAGTACTAATTGCGTTGTACTCCTCGCTGTAGCTGAGACCATACATAACAACTGTGGACAATTGACGAAAGAGTCCTGATACACTAAGTTTACATGAGACACGACCACGTGATATTGCGAGATCATCGGCCTGTGCACAAATGTATCGATATATCCTCATAAGCCCCACTTTCATGCGTTCTATAAATAGATTCGAGTGATGTGAAGGCAGAAGCCATGCGCACAGCGTACGAAGCAGCCGCAGCGAAGAAGCGAAAGGAAACTCAGTGGTCTGGTAGAGACTATCTGGGCGACATCAATGCAACACTCAGCATTCAACTCGTGCCTGTAAGTCAATCGATCGTACGTTCTGATTGGTAGCTATTTATAGGTTGGTACGGCACGAGCCGTGTTGCTGCGAACTCGGGGGTCCATGGCGCTAGTATGCACACTATATGTTTGTGCAGTCTCTCTCAGATGTTGTATGTAGTTGGTGACCTTTGCAATACAAAGCATTCATGCTACTAGTGCGTTGCTTTGGCTCAAGGTTGTGTATGCACATCAACTGTCAATGGCTTTATTATAATACCATAAGCACCAATTCCGTTCCGAAGGGTAACGATTTAGTGCTGCCTATGAGGGTCAATGAAGGGGATATGCAGACAGCGTACGATACGTATTACCTGCTATGCAACGCCTGGCGGGATCACACACCTGTCACAGACGACAAAGAGACACACAAGTCTGAAGAGGACAAACTCATGGAGATAGAGCGTCAGATGGAACGCAAGCGTGAAAAGGTACATTTCCACACGAGTCTGTTATTCTTGTTAGGGTATACGCAAATGTATGAATCAATGTATTTATTTCACAGACTATATGTATACAATAAGTTATTGATTTTCACTATGGTATATGTATATGCATGCACCAATGTACTTAATTCACAAAAAAAATATATAAGTTATCGTTCCTTGCATGGATATACGCATATGCCTCAATGTATTTACTGCAAGAATAGTATATAACAAGTTTTCAAAGTGATAAATCGCTTTGACCGGAGCTAACCCTTCTACGCCACACTCTGCCTATGGCCAGGCTCGTTCTACCGGGAATCACCAACTACTTGTGTGGTATTTGCACTTCACATGCACGAACTTCTTGTTGTGCACAGCTCACTGAACTGTCTTAACTGCGTCAAGAAATGGTCAACTTTTATTCGCCGCACATATATACCAACCCTACTTACACGCCTTCCTCCCAGTTCTATATTGTCGATCTGAAGGATAATCTGGATGATTCCGATGATTTGGATGAAGAGGCTGACGGCTCAGACACAGACGCATACACAGAACATTCCGATGACAGCGCCCTAGACGAACCTATCGACACAGATCAGTACTGGACAGGTGAGTGGGCTTGTGCGAGTAAACGCACACGCATCACAAATACAGCATACATCACTCGTGCATGTGTCTTGTGCACAATAATCGTACACGGTGGATGTGGATATGAAAGTGAGACGTTTTTTTGCATGAGAGCGCTCGAATGCGCATGCGTATGCCCGGGCTCCGCACTTATATGTAAATGCTTGAACGCTTTGTGTGCGTGTTTCACTGCGTGTCGCGCGTGTGTGTTTACGGTGTGTTATGTTGACTATTTATCGTTCGTCCGTGTGCGTGTGTGCTTGTGTGTGCTAAGAGATCAGAGCATGGAAAAGTAATCGTTGTTCATGTGAGTTCCTCGGACCATCCTGATCTTCTCTTGTCTGTGTCTGGTTGGCTGTGTAGTGTGTATATGTATCTACCAATTTAAAACCGTAGAAGTACCTTTTTTGCTTAAACCCCGAATTCTTATCAAATCCTCATTCAATCCAATCAATACAATTCCCGAACGCGCCAGATATTGTCTACGACCCCTCAACGCAGGTGCAAATTGGAAACACAGCACGCACACTCAGCTCAATCACCGCCGATGACATCAAGCGCATGACTGACGCCGAATACAACACCTTCTTCGATGCGGTGACCCAACACACGAACAATTTCCTGTGCAAAAGCAAACGCAGCATACGCAGACAGTTTGAACGGCAACGGAGGGCGGAGATGCATACCCGGCGGCTGGGTGGGGGGAATGGGAGTGGTGCAGATATGGGAAGTGCGGGGTCGCGGTATGGCGGTAACCTAGCAACCATACCTACCTTGGACCCTGAGGAAATGACCGCAGAACAGCTGAGTGCGAGTTTTCGGGAGGATGAGGAGACAGCCGACAAATTAGGTGGGGCCGATTATTTGGGATCGTCTGGGGACGATGACAACGGCAGTGATATACACAGTACAGGGAACATAGATAGCACGAACAGTATAACAAATAAATAGTAGAGATGATGCGAGAGATATACAAGATAACAGTAACATGAAAGGAGTTGACTCCGTCAGTCTTGGGCTGGGAATGAAAGATGATATAAACTCGGCAGTGAAACTACATCGTCAAGTCGAATCAGAGAGAATAAAATAAAATGGCTTGCAACAAACCGTTGGCATACGCGATCAGAACATCACGCGCACAATGTATTTCAGCATGATTTCCCACAAATAATCTCTCACATATATATACACATACAAATGAATATATATGTATATAAATAT
>NW_014038912.1:0-2993 GCF_001186125.1 Sphaeroforma arctica JP610 | reverse complement strand
TATATATATGTATGTGTGTGTGTGTGTGTGTGTGTGTGTGTGTGTGTGTGTGTGTATGTATATTCGTTTATCACATACGTTTATTACTTATCCTACAGTTGTCGGTTTACTAAATAGTTGCAGTTTAAGCTAATATCAGAGTTTTTGATTATAGAAACACAACTATGGAACACAAATATGAAATTAGAAACATCCATACTATCAAAAATGCCAAATGTATATTTACGTCTCGTTCTCTACGTTTTGCTAAGTACTGTCGTGTTCATTATAGCAGTCAAAGTTTTATTAACACTAATATATGGATAAAAAGACAGAGTTGTATTTAGTATTGTGCTTGATTACTTCTCCTCCTACTATCGCCGTTTTTCACTGTGTAATTGCGGTTCGTGCTGCGATCAGTGTTCGGATGATAAAAACACATCTAATATAAACAAATCTGAAATAGGAAATATGCATACTATAGAAAATGCGAAACGTATATTTTCTCTCCTTCACTACTGTAGAATGTACTTAGTACAACTGTAGGCTCTAGTAGGGTAGTTGTGATATTATCAAAACAATATTGATGCGGATTTAAAATTGTCTACGTTTAGTACTTCTTTTCTACTGTTGCCGTTTCTACTGAGTAGTCGCAGTTCGATCTGCTATCAGAGTTCTAGATGATATGACACATACAAAAAACACAAATATGAAAATTGAAGTATCCGTACTATTATAACTGTTATTTAAACGTATACCAACGTCTTATTCACAACTGTAGTGTACTTAGTAATGTCGTCTCTATTAAAATAGTTGCAGTTTCATCAATAACAATATCAATGAACGAGAGGTGTGGATTCAAAATCGTTTCTACTAACAGTTCAGCTAGACCTGTAATCAGAGTCCTGTATGATACCAACATATGAAAGGCAGATATGGACTCAAAATCATACACCTTTATTATTGTTTCTTCTCGACTGTTGCCGTTCCTACTGATTAGTTCCAGTTTGATCTTTTATCAGAATCCTGGAATATACAGATACAAGAATAATAAAAATATGAAATTTGTGAAGTATCCGCAATATAAAAAAAATGCAAAACGTATATTTACGTCACTTTTACTACTGCAAATTAAACTCAGTAGTGTCGTCTCTAGTGAGATAGTTGCAGTTTCATCAACAACAGTAATGATATGTGTTAAATATTTCCTTCTCTACTGTTACCGTTTCTACTGAGTGATTTCAGTTCGAGCTGAAATCAGTGTTTTGGATAATACAAGCACATACATCTAATAAACACAAATTTAAATTTCGAAATATACGTTCTACAAAAAATGTCACGCACATTTACGTCATCTTTACTACTGTAGATTATACAAAGTACTGGCCTCGTTTTTTTTTATGGTAGTTTTAGTTTTATTGACAACAATATTGACAGAAGACAAGTGGATTCAGAATCATGCACGTTTATTACTTCTTCTCTACATGGTACCGTTGCTCTTGAGTATTTTCAGTTCTAGCAATTTTCAGAGCTCTGGACGATACCAACAATTCTAATAAAACAATTTTGAAATTTGAAAAATCTGTACTATAGAAAATGTGAAACGTATATTCACGTCTCCTTTACTACTGTAGAGTGTGCTTAGTACCGTTGTCTCTACTAGGGTAGTTGCTGATATCAACAACATTGATACAAGATAGATGTGGATTTAAAATTCTTCACGTTTATTTCTTCACCCTTGCTGTTCCCGTTTCTAATGAGTAGTCGCATATCGAGATTTTATTAGAGTTCTAGAGGATACCACCACATCTGATGCTATTATATTTGTCAAATGCGTATTTTTGTCTCCTTCACTACTGTGGAGTGTACTTAGTAATGTCGACTAAACTAAACTGGTTGCAGTTTCATCAATAACTATATAATAGTCAAAGATATGCGTGGATTTAAAACCATAAGCGTTTATTCAACTTCTACTCAACTATTAACTACTGAGTAGTTGCAGTTCGAGCCGTAACCACAATACTGGTTGACATAAACACATCTAATAAATATAAAATTCGAACTTGAAATATTAAAGTCTTCAAACGTATATATACGTCTCCTTCAATACTGTAAAGTGTACTTGGTAATGTCGTCTATACTAAGTATGTTGCAGTTGCATAAATAATAATATC
Source organism: Sphaeroforma arctica JP610 (assembly GCF_001186125.1). Classification (NCBI taxonomy): domain Eukaryota; class Ichthyosporea; order Ichthyophonida; genus Sphaeroforma; species Sphaeroforma arctica. The sequence continues at coordinate 840 of NW_014038912.1, read as the reverse complement.
AATATAAGAGAGGTGTGAATTTAAAATAGCACTGTCGTCTCTATTATGTTAGTTGTGGATTCATCAATAAAAATACTGATGAAAGACATGTGTGAAATTAAAATAGGACTGTCGTATCTATTAGGTTAGTTGCAGTTTCGTGAATGAAAAAATAATTAGAAAATATGAATTTAAAATACTTAGTACGGCCGTCTATACTAAGCTAGTGGTAGTTTTAGCAATAAAAATACGAATGAAAGACATGTGTGAATTCAAAATAATACTATTGTCTCTATTCGGTTTGTTGCAGTTTCATGAATAAAAAATTCATGAAAGATGTGATTTTAAAACATAATCTGAAATACACAGTACTGTCGTACTGTCATCTTTATTAGGCTAGTTGTAGTTTCATCGGTGAAAGTACTCATTAAAAACACGTGTGAATTTATAATAGTACTGTCGTCTTTATTAGGTTTACTGCAGTTTCATAAATAAAAACATAAAATGGAAGAAGTGAATAAATAAATACTTAGTACTATCGTACTGTCGTCTTTACTAGACTAGTTGTAGTTTCATTAGTGAAAGTACTCATTAAGGACACGTGTGAAATTATGATAGTACTGTCGTCTCTATTATGTTTACTGCAGTTTCATGAATAACAACATAAAATGGCAGAGGTGAATCTGAAATACTTAGTACTGTCGTATTGTCGATTTTACTAGGCTAGTTGTAGTTTCATCAGTAAAAGTACACATTAAAGAAACGTGTGAATTTATGATAGTACAGTCGTCTCTATTATGTTTACTGCAGTTTCATGAATAACAACATAAAATGGAAGAGGTGAATCTGAAATACTTAGTA
>NW_014038913.1:1849-12559 GCF_001186125.1 Sphaeroforma arctica JP610 | reverse complement strand
GTTGCATCTGAAATGTCATAGGCACATCTTCACATTTTGTACCATCTTCGTCCATCACAGGGAAGTACAGGGCAAACTCAAGTGCTTCGAGGTGAACGGAGAGCCATTTGTTCACGATGTTATGGGCCTGTCCCCTTCCATACGCATTCATATGAAGAATAGCAAAGGCACCAGCATGACATTAGAGACCATTTACGGACACGCGCGCAAGTATGGTCATATCCGCAATATCGAGCCGCATACCCCTTACACAGATAAGGTGTACGTCACGTATCACCGGTCCATAGACGCTGCTGCAGGTGTGTGTTGTGCGTGTAGGTTGGTGACTTGCTTGCACTGGTTTTCTGCGATGTGTGCTTGTGCTGAGTTGTGCATGTGTGCTTGTGCTGAGTTGTGCATGTGTTTTTGTTGAGCCGACGTAATGCCAGGGGTGTTCAGTGGTGTTCTGATCCTGCAGTCTGTTAGGTCTATTGTCACTGCTGCAGGTGTGTGTTGTGTGTGTAGGTTGGTGATTTGCTTGCTCTGGTCATCTGCGATGTGTGCTTGTGCTGAGTTGTGCATGTATATTTGTTGAGTATCTGTCGGGTCTATAGATACTGCTGCAGATGTGTGTCACGTGGTCAGGTAGGGCATTCTCGCTCTATTTTCCTGCGATATGTGGGTTGTGTACGTTTCTTCCTTTTGTGCGGTATCCGTGTCTGTCTATCACGTACCCATATTGTGATGTTAGATAATCATACCAATTTAGCATTGCCCGTATATTGTTATGTATATATCAAGTTTGTTGACGTCGCTGAAGGTTTGCGATGTTATCGCAGTAAAGCTCTGGGGTGCTACAAGTATTTCCGAGACCATTTGCGCCTAGTGGACACAGTATCATTCAGTGGAAGGTCTGTATGCCATACAACCACAGCTTGTGTTGCCAATCCCAGTCAGATAAAATCTGGGCCAGGCAGCGATTCCTCAATCAGCTTGGACAGAGTACATCGAGCAGCCGCCAATCCACTAACACCAACCACTATAACTATTGCACAAACCTATCACGTTCACTAGCACGACAACCCAATACTAATAACTGCGACCACGGGACAATGGGACTCTATTTGCAGCGATGAAGTGCATGGACCATATCAACCACCATAACTACTACGTCACGTTCACTAGCACGACAACCCAATACTAATAACTTCAACCACGGGACAATGGGTCCCTATTTGCAGCGATGAAGTGCATGAACAGGATCCCCATACAGAGCATCGTACCGGAGGCGAACGGACAACTGCCCACACTCTGCATGGTATACGAACCTCCAATCAGATTCAATGTGTGGAACTTTGTCATGAATCATACCAAGTTGGTGGTGCCTGCGGTCATTGCGGTGACTGGGTTTCTGAGCTACACACTGTTTGAGCCCATACGCGTGTGGTTTGTGGAGCAGAATATACGATACTTCACTAAGCTGCGCAAGACGTACGCAAAGGGCATGAACATGCTGGGCAATACCACAACGCAGCTCACACAGTACTTTGGCTATCGGTAGGTGGTGTATGTGTATGTGTGTGTGTGTGTGTGTGCGTGTGCTTGGAATGTAGAGTTGTATCTCGAATTTACATACAAAGCCCATCAGGGAATATATATCTGTGTGTAGACGTCCATACAATACCCCACACTTGCAGAAGCCATCAGTCACACTGGTGATAGACTTACAATTATATTCATAACTAATATGGACTATCGCCTGATGTGATTGTGTGGTGGCGAGGATGCAATTACCGTATGCTCAGATTTGTTGTAAAGCAGGAGCTATATGTAGATAAGCCGACAGTTGCACATTGCCTTGTGCTTACCCAGAGATTTACTATAGTTCAAATCCATACTCGCAGTTAGTGTAAACGACTACCTATAACCACCAATTTACCTACCAGGGGCGTGTCTGGAGACGAGGACAAAGGTGGTGTATCTGAGCAGAAGCTCCGTCTCGCTGAGGCTATCGGCAGCATAGCCGAGGAGCTCACAGAACGGGTCAATGAGTCCTTTATTGAGGATTCAGGTGCACTGGTGGTGATTGCAGGGCCGCCTGGAAGCGGAAAGTCCTTTGTGGCCCACCATCTGATTGAGAATGCGTCGCACATGCTGTTCATCGACTTCAGCGATCACACGGTACGAGGGCAGCCCAATAGCTCATACATCGAGAGCAAGCTGATCCGAAGCACAGGTGAGGATACGCTGTATTCGAAGTTTAGTAGCTGTTGTGTAAGCTGATACGGGTGTTGTTTTTGACATGGTGTAGATGTTGTATATGATTTGTGATGGCTGTTATATAGTTGTGGATGTGTCAGCCGGCGCGACGCCAGGTGTGGGGGGAAGTGCGTGATCTGTACACCCAGTAGCAGACGCATATATACAGAGGTACACAATATCAATCCATGTGTGCGCACACGGTTTGAATCTGGCACGTGTATTACTTTGCATAGATGCTGCCTATAGTATTACTTTACTCAATAAATGCTCATATGTACACCCTATTTTGTACAACAATTACCCATGGATGGAGGATGCACACCCCAGTCCAATGCGCGCTCTGTGAGTTTGTCATCGGCGGTACACACACGCACATGCATAGTTATATAAGAAAAAGAGATAAAGCGTTCATAACTTCTCAACGTCCAAAATGTTTGTGCTACCCGCACATAACACCCACAAAAAGGAATATATATATATTTATATATATATATATATATGTGTGTGTGTGTAATATATATACATATATATATATTCACATTCACACACTTTCTTACCATCGTATACACATCCATTCATCTCTGAATATAGGCTACTTCCCGTCCGTGCTGTGGATGAACCGTCTAGTGAAGCTGAGTGAAGGCATTGCCACTGCCACCATGGGCATCAAGACAGAGGGCCTCAGCAGCACATCTCTAGACAGCACTCGGTCTATCCTCAACACACTAACCAACGCACTTGTCAAGTTCAGGGCCGCTCACCCCCAAACCGACGACGAGTTGTTGGAGATGGCAGTAGAAGAGACAGATACCGGTGAGGGTGAGCAAGAGGGTATGGCTGGAGCCACGGAAAGTGTGCTGGGTGATGAGAAGGCCGACAAGGAGAAAGGGGTGTTGGACACTGTATTGAGTCGCTTCAGAGCGTACGAGGAAATAGGTAAAGTTGAGAAGCCAGCGGACGGGGTACTGGAGACGGTAGCAGGCTATACCCACACAGTCACTGATCCTATCGTTACTCTAGCCGCCCCGATTACCAATCTGGTGAGCGGATCCAATTCTGCGAAGGAGGAGACGAACAAGGACGAGATGGCCCAAAAAAGGGCTGCCCCAAAACCAAAAGTGAAGGGCGTTCCCACAGGCGTGGTGATTGTGATTGAGGGTCTGGATAGGAACTTGACAGATAAGTTCCCGTGGTTGATGGATGTGTTGTTTGAGTGGGTGTCACAGATGAATTTACAACACGCGGATTGCGCGCGCGTTGTCATGGTAACGAGCGACTCGCAACTGGCCGAAGACGCGGCCAATGCTATGGCAACGCCGGTCCACTTGGTACCCATGCGCGACTTGCCGGTGGATCAAGCTGCAGAGTTGTTAAGCAGCCTTAGTACCAGGGATGTTTCAAAGGACAAGCTCAAACGGGCCATAGGGACCATTGGGGGACGGTTTAATGATATTCAACTCCTGAGTAAGCGTATCAATGTGGGGATGGACGTGGAGAGTGCAACAGTCATGATGGTGGAGGAGGCCGTCGACTTCCTGCGCAACCACGGACTGAGTATATCTCCGCTGGGCAAAGGCAAGGCCAATGCCTGGACTGTCGAGCAGATGTGGTACATCATCACCAAGCTGGCAGAGAACGACAGTGTGCCTCTTGACGAAGTGCTGTTCTCGCCCTTGTTTGGCGGTGACATGCAGCCTATCCGCGCGATGGTTGAGCAGCGGATGCTGACTGTGGAGGGTCCGCATGACAGCCACAACAAGTACTTGGTCAAGCCTATACGGCCTGTACTAGGGGCCGCGTGTAAGGAGCTGGTTAAGGACGAGCGCCTGAGCAAGGCGATGACAGGGAAGATGTATGCCACTCAGATAAACAAGGTTAACACGACCATGCAGCAGCTGGAAGACGAGATGCAGAAGTTGCTGGCTCTGGGTGCGGGTGCGTGGACGGGCAACGGCACGGCTCTGAATGATCGGTTGAAGTATGTCACCGAGCAGATCAGTGCACAGTCCAAGAAGATGCGTGACTTGCAGGCGCGCAAGCCACTCTGAGGATATGCGGCAACAGGAACCACGTGAAAGAATTAGTGTATACGTACAGAAGGTTGGATTGGGAGTGCACGTATTGGGGGTTACTGTTGGGCTTTACTATCTGCGGTCGAGGTGATTGTATGCGTGTATGTCCTATGTCGATCTGTGAGTTGCAGAGCATGGCCTGAACTTGCACAGCTCAACATGGAAGCTTAGCGGAGCATGGTATATGCTTCTATCCCGAGCCTACTTTTTCGATTGTGTTCGAAAGCTGAGCACTCTTTGTACCCGTTGTGTCGATTATGTCGTCCAACAATAGGGCAGAAACATGCTATGACAATTACTGCTTGATACTGACTCAGGAAGTTGATGTAGAAGTTTACACAAACTTTAGCGGCCACTGTGTGAGTGTGGGGTGTTGGTTGTGGGTTGTTCAATGACGACGTGCGCTTGTCTGGCGATAAGAAGTACACCAAATGCGCTCTAACAAAGCCTCTGGTGTGTATGGTGTTCAGTCCTGTATAGACCCTGCTTCTGCATGGAAGCCTCTTTCTGCAAGCTCATCAGGGACTACTTGTTACACGGAGTGTAAAAGAATTACATATGTCATATCTAATATCTGAAGTGATTTCTGCAGCGGGAAGGCTACAATTTCTCGTGTGGGCTGCCATGATGGATGTGCAGTAGTAGACTTGTCTGCTCACTCCGGCAACGCTATCTCACTATGCGCAAGTCTACAGCTACCACGTGAATACAAATGCGTGAAGCTTAATAAAATTCGCATCGAATATATCAAATTCTGAAGATACTCGCATAACTGTCTTGCATGAATCTGTTGTCAATAGATTCACTTGGAAAGTATAGATGCAAAGAAGCGAAGTGGAGTTATTAGCATGACGACTTAGATTATAAATTACGTACGTATACCCCCGCGATGGCTTTGCTAGAGTTTTCATCTCTTGCCTTTATATGTTGATCTCATTATCTCGAAGGCGCATTTTCTAGTGTACCGAAATACATGAACTGTGTCAATGAGGATATTAATTGATACCTCCGAACTCTTCCATTCGAAACCCCCTCGCATGTTGTAAATCTGCATATTTAGCCTTTTGATTGGGGGTTCCGGCTGGACTGTAAGTTTAAGCACTGTATGCAGTTGTACTATCCACGGTTTTTATTACACAACGCATGCACACATGGTCAAGAGTGGGTTTCAGACTGAGGATGTCAACGCATGCTATCTCTAATTTACATGTCACACTAGCAATTGTTGAGAATAAGAAATAATCCAAGGTCGATGTATGCCCAAGAGTGGTGAATTGGTTTCACGGATCAAAGCAGTCCATTAACGCATCTATGTTGATATTGTTCGTATCTAGTGGCCTTTGTGCCATCGCATGTGTATCTTTTTTCTGTGATAAATTGTCGTCAGCTCAGCACAACCACCAGTTTTTGGATTAGGTATACATTAGGTTTTTAATTATTCGACTTTTATTTCTTCTATTGTTATATGTATGTAGCAATGTACAGTCGACATTACATACCCCTAATAATTAATTGGACGCTTCTATATCTTAAAAGCTTATTTTTCAAGACTTTTGTTATCTGATGACTCCTTGTTGAACGAACTACCCACATCCACCATTTCACCCTCTGCGATGATGCTCGGAGTTGTCTGTCGTTTTTGCAAGCACTCGACGATATCGCATTTATCCTTTTCACACTCTTTCAATACGTTGTCAGACAAGCACTGTTCGTATTTGCAACCACTCTCTTCACACAACTTTCGGAGCTTGTCTTCGTCGCTATTGAATTCCAATACACCAGCCAGCCATCTGGATATGTACACCAGTACCAACATAACTGGAATCTCAATCAGTGGCCCCATTACAGCTGCAAAAGCTTGCTGTAAGCTCGCACCGTACAGAGCGATGGCCAATGCTAGCGCCAGCTCGAAGTTGTTACCGGCCGCCGTGAAAGCAATGGCGGAGGTCTTGCCGTACGGCAAGTTCAACATCCAGCACAGCAAGAATGACCTAACAAACATGATCAGGAAATCCTGTATCAGGGGCACAGCGACCAGTAGCACGCTAACGATGTCATCTACCATTTGTGAGCCCGATATGGCAAAAAAGATGACAATGACAAAGAGAAGCGAGCACAGCGCAAGTGGTCCGATGGTATTGGCGAACTTCGTGTACTTATCTTTACCCAGAACTCTTTGCCCTATTACCCAGGTTCCAAATCCAAGCGCGAAAGGAATACCAAGGTAGATCGCGACACTCTCGAATACTAAAAGGAACGACTCTCCCATAGAACGATCAGCATTAGTGTCACTACTGATACCGATAGCCGGCAGAAAGATTTGGATAATCAACAGTTCGTACACGGAATATAGTAGAATTTGTAGTACACTATTTATCAGTACCAGGGTGACAACCAGGTCCATCTCTGCACCCGCCAACTCGCACCAAACTAGTACCATCGCAATACAACGGGCAATACCAATCAACACAAATCCTTGCAGCAGTTCTGGGTGGTTGTGCAGTACTGCCAAGCCCAAAAACGTCATCAACCATGGATCCACAAACCAGTTCAAACCGACTGACGTTAACACCGCCTTGGGCTGCTTATAGATCTGACCTACACGTCCGTAGTCGACTCGCATCACAGGTGGGTACATCATCACAATCAGGCCAATGGCCAAAAAGATGTTTGTGTCTCCACCTATTGTTGCACCCGATAAGAAGTCCGACACCCCCGCAATGTTTGATAACCCCTTGCCAAGACCTACTGCCAGCGCAATCCAAAGGGTCAACAACCGATCGACCCATCCCAATTTTTCATATTGAACAGCCATTTATATTTAAGAGACAACTCTTGGGTTTTTGTGATTTATATTATTTTGTATGTGTTCCATTGATACGCTGGAGTTTATTTAGCTCTAAGCACATCATACATTACCACTGGATTCACTGGCAAAAGGGAGTATATGTATGTGGTAGTCCGTAGTTGGTACATACTCTATATGTACCAAATATTAACTGAGTAACTCACAACTGACGCTTGACGGGTCGGGCAGTGCCGGGCCTGTCGGCATGCTCATCGGAGTCTTGGACATTGGCGCATTGCTCAATAATCAAATATTTTTATATAAAAAACAATTTCTGTGTATAATTTAGAATGTATGAATTCTGACTGACAGTGACTGGCAGGCGATCAGCTGTGGCTGGCCGCTACCCTCAGACCTCAGACCTCAGTCACAGTGCCCTCAGTTTACTCTAGAGGTGTACACTGTCCGGGTCTCCACTCTCTAGCACTCCAGTGACTCCAGAGTCCAGTCATGACTTTAATTCATCACTAATGACCAATCACTATTCAAAGTAATCATTAATCAGTTGTCGATACATATTATTCTCTGAGGAAAATCAGTTCGACCAATGGATATGAGTTAAAGTTTCGTTGAGAGCCAAATGAATTTACTTATGTACGATGAAGTCCAACAGTTTACTCTTGTAAAATATCTTGTGACGTATGATGCACATTATGAGAAACCGGGGTCTTCCGGACCCCTATGTTCCGGAGTATGGGACATCCCGAAAAAATTACTCAAATCGGGTTTCCTCAACGGATTTGAATATCTCATGCTCCTAAAAAAGATGAGCTGGTTCATTTTTTGACACGATCAATATTTCAAAAACCCTTTTTTTTTGATTTGGCCATACACCCAAAATCGACCTTTTTGAGGCTAACGAAGGTTTGCAATATCGTTAGAGCTTCAAACTCTTAGGATTTGGACTCCTTACCAGGAATTCATCCAGGACAGACAACCATTCTCAGAATATTCTGACGGTCAATATTCGAAGCAGAACTCTCAATTAAAGCTATATTCAGCTTGACTTTTTGACAATTTTGGAATTTGGCCAAGGTGGTGACCCAGATTTCTCGGGCACGAAATATAGTGATTTGGCCGAAATTTATTTATTGCAGTTTTGGATAGCTCTCCAAAAGCCAAATGCTTTGGGCCAAAATTTCCAAAAATTTATCGGTTGGTTCAAAAGTTATGGACGTTCAAGAACTGACCGGTAGACCCCGGGTTCTCATTGAGTGCGCCATATAAAGTATGTTACTGACTAGAGTGACAACAGAATCGGCGTCTCACTTACACAGAATTCAAATTGACTGGCCAGGGCCCTCGGGCCTGGGGCTCTGGGCCTGGGGTATACAACAAACACTCGAACAGTCTAAAACAGGTCTTCTTATATACGTGTATTTACTATTTTATAGCAAAAATCATTTTCAATTTGAATTTTGGTTTAAAATTTTCAGAAGGCTATGGAATTTAGGGTATATTTTATAATATAAAAAAAGGATTATGTGATTCAGCGATTGTATAGTTTGATTACGGAAGTTCGTTCTAATCGCTATATTCGTGGAGGGGTACGAGGTTCACGCGCTGAACACGCACAACATGTCTTCATCGCATCCCACATGTCCAGGTTTGCTTGCAGCGACTGGTTGTTTAGAACCTAAAATTTTCAGAAGGCTATGGAATTTAGGGTATATTTTATAATATAAAAAAAGGATTATGTGATTCAGCGATTGTATAGTTTGATTACGGAAGTTTGTTCTAATCGCTATATTCGTAGAGGGGCACGAGGTTCACGCGCTGAGCACACACAGCAAGTTTTCATCGCATACCCACATGTCCAGGTTTGCTTGCAGCGACTGGTCTGTTAGAACTTCTCTATAGGTCCCTATGCGAGCCCTGTCAATCAATTAAACCCCCACACAGAGATCTACCTCTCTCTACGATCATGTCCTCGTGCAGTTGTTGGCGTGCGCGGTGCTTGAGGTAATATACCTAATAACAACTTACAGCAAACAGGACAACGTACTTTTGTTTATATAAGATTACGCATTTATATCAAATGGTTGGGGTCATAACCCCCCGCAAGGGCGAATATTTTTATGCCATTGGTCAAGTTAGTTTAATAGCTGGAGAGATCGATTGTGAACCTATTGCTTGTAAGCTCACAAGTAATCTACACATATGGCTTATAAACCCGTGTTGCGTGGAGTGCTTCACATGAGACTAGCATCATGCGGTGAGCATTGTTTGCACTAGTTTGATAGCATATGTCACTGTATTTACTACTACATATTCCGTTGTGAGTGTTGTGCACTGATTCAGCGCCGTGATGTGTGTATTCAGGTATGCTAGAATATATTGCTGCTTATTTCTTTGCTTGTTGTAGGCTACGTTGGTACCATTATATGTCTGCCATTCCGTCAGGATATTACAAGGTCCTTTGAAATATGCGTCCCCCTATGCACCGCCTGTTTCCCCTTGCTATCCTTAGCACTAGCCTTGCTCTCAGGCTCTTTCTTGGCAGCCTTCATCCGCTCTGTTTTCTTCTGCTTGCGGTTTTTGATAACCTCTCCGTATGAGTTCTGTGGCGTTTTCAATAAATAACAATTTGTGGGTTAGAGCAAAGTTAGAGTGAATACCATGCAAATACCGCAGGAGACCGTATCGCACTGGTTAACGTCTTGAGACCTGCCACCTTGCCGCGCACATGTATTTGGTAGCTGTATAGACAAATCTTACAGTCAGACTACGTGAAAGTCTGCAATCAGCATGAACACTGAGCAAGAGTTCCGGTGCGTGTGAGGAACCATACTGACGGATGGATGTGCGGTCATGCATGTGTATGGGTCGATATAAACGGTCGCACTACCAATAGAGGGATAAAATGTGCACTCTATGCTCATCTACCCCTCTCGGGTTACCAAAAGATCGCTACACGACTGTGTGGATGTATCATATACGTAGTAGATATCAAGCTCACGAAAAAAAGAGGTCTAACTGATAATAGAAAACATCAGTATATATGTGTGCATGAACAGAATCGTAATATATCGTAGCTATGAACCCAACGACATACAAACAGCAACCTTCAGTAAGCGTGGGCGTGCACTCACCTTCCACTGGCTAGCACTCTTGTTCAGCACCAGACTGCACCGCATGGTACCCCTCTTGTTGCTGTATTTTAGAATCTGACAATATGCAGAAAATAGAAGGTTTTGTGCATTATAAACTAAGTATATTTCAGTGATGAAAGAAGTTTATTTCGCAGTTTTAAAAAGTATTAAAACTTCATCGCACATGACGAAACAAGAAGTATCACGAATATTCAACTATAGCTAGATGTAAGCGTATGAATCGTCCACAAGCAAACAAACTTCAAAGACGGTTCAAAGAATTTTTTTTGCCGTTACCACCTTTGTACATCTGATATCAGACAGTATCGGCAATCGTTCAGAATAGAGGCGTGCAATAGTTATATAACTACCTCTAAAGGCAGTATACATACATACATATACATATATATACGGTATACACACACACACACACACACTCACACACACACACACACAC
>NW_014038913.1:0-1662 GCF_001186125.1 Sphaeroforma arctica JP610 | reverse complement strand
ACATATATATATTTATATATATATGAATGTATATATATTTTTAAGTATACTCTAGCGAATACACAAAAGCTTCACTTCACTGTAAGTTGACGACAAGGGCCGTATTATAGAGAAACATACCGGTAGATCGATGTGATGGACTTTGTCATATGCATACTCGTCCTGCAGCAGGCTTCCTAGATTAATTGTGCACTGAGGAAGCAACAAAGTTCCGAGGTCAGATATTTATGAACAATCATTCAGATGCACATGCGAGTGAAAAGCTGCCCATGAAGTTGGGGTTCAGCTGTATGGAGGAAGAAAAATCGGATCAACAACAATAAGTACACTAATTCAAGATCAATACTTGCGAAAGCGACGATATTTCGCACCTAAGCCTGGAAGTTCAGACAAATGAGCAATCTGAATGAAAATATACTGAAATGAATGATATAAAGCTTACGCTGTTCAAGCATTCAGCATGATACAGCAGTATAGCATTCAGCATGATACAGAAGTATACTACTGAAGATACGGCGATGGTCTCAGCAAACAACAGTAGTTTATAGGTGCATGTGTTCCATAATATATATATATATGTGTGGGTGTACATATATATATATACATATAAATATTCAAATTCAGTTTATATATCCTAAACACCAGACGTAGTGCATTTCGGCCACCCACCTGTCCCAGCACATGATATTGGTTAACTGTGATCTCCCGATGGGCAAAGACTACGGTGATGTCACTATATTTCAGGTCTTCTGCAGGATTCCTGTATATTGGTCCATTATCGAAACATTGATGAGTTGGACAGGTCTATTTAGCGCTGCCTAGTCCGTGCGAAAGGTACAATTTTATTCTACCTCTTGTCTCTATTGACAGTGAACTGGTTGTATTGTAAGCACTTTACAATAACAAAGCCGGTTATTGACCCTCGTTCTTACGATTAGCATCAATATACTCTACTTTGCACCAGGGCATTTCCTGCACACTAACAGTGATCATATTGTCACTCAGCCCGCGAGCACATACGACTTACAACAATCTCGTAGAATTGCTTAGTACACACACTACACACATGTATAGAGACAGTGATAATAGTTCTAAGATATAATAAAAATAAAACATCTCTATTTCACACAATCATAAGAAAGTATATCCATGCTGCCGTATTTACGACGCAATGATAGTAAATCATAGCAAGCAGTAGCAAAGCAAGGTATGCATACTCATACACTGACGAAACAGGCTACAAAAGACACTCTCAAAGGTTCATGTTCACACACACACACACACACACACACCCCACCGCCTTCCATACACACACAGACGCCACAAACACGCCACACACCTCTCCCCCTTCCCCCCCACCCACATATTCTCTCTCCCCCTCCTCTCTATCTCTCACACACATATACATACATGCATATACATATATATATATATATATATCTATTTATATAATATAATATACATAAAAATGTATGGATATACATACATATTTATATGTATATATATATATACATATATATATATAAATATATATATCATATATAATATATATATAAATGTATAAATATATATAGATATATATATAAGTATAAGTATATGTATATAAATATATATATATCTATAGATATATATATATATATATATGTATTTGTAATATATATA
>NW_014038914.1:2291-7291 GCF_001186125.1 Sphaeroforma arctica JP610 | reverse complement strand
GCCGCTCTCTTTAGATTTAAACAGAGCATATGGACTACCATATCCAGAGTGTACATTTTCCAGCTTATTAAATTTGACTGGTATTAAGTGAGCATATAAAAACCAACTGACAGAAAGCATATGGACTACTCTTTCTAGAGTGAGCATTTTCCAGCTTATTAAACTTGACTGGTATAGAGTGGGCATACAGAAACCAACTGACAGAAAGCATATGGACTACCCTTTCCAGAGTGAGCATTCTCCAGCTTATTAAACTTGACTAGTATAGAGTGAGCATACAGAAACCAACCGACGTCGAGTTGGCCGCATCACGCCCTCATTTGAGACGGTAACTATTGAGTATCGCCCTGATGAGCTCAGGGTTGGTATAAATACAAAGCATAGGCAACACTACGACATGCTTACGCGTTAAGCATATGCAACGTGCACTTAACCAAGCACATTCAACGCGTCCCATTCGTTCTCGTGCTGAGGACATACCGACGTGTGCCTCCAGATGTATTCCTCGGCTGTGTACTGGCGCACATTGAAGTTGATATCATATCGATGTGGCAGCGTGCCCTTCCTCTCCATCTCCTTGCTCATCTCCTCAACTGTGCCATACCATGGAGTCCCCGCGAGTTTTTGGGCACTGATCAGGAGATACTGCACAAGCACGGATGGAGATATTCGAGTTGATGAGGGCGTAGGGAAGGTATGTACGAGCATAACACAGTATTCATATAAATTGATATATCCTATCTGCTTGATAGAAAAAGTGAAACAACGTATAGCCTTAACAATCACATTATAAGGACACATTTTGAAGCTACAATAGGATTGCTCGCATTGCTTGAAGGGCGAACCATCACGACTTTGTATAGTGTTAACGACAAGTGCAGTATATATATATATATATATATGTAAATATATTGTCTATCTGCTAATGATTCATTGATACACGATATAATATATATATATATATAACATAGATAACATATAGAGCATAATGTATAACATAACAAATATATATATAACATATAGAGCATAATATATAACATACATATATATATATGTAAGATTCGGTTCATCGCTCAGTGGTTGATGTTCCAGCACAACGTTGAGCATAACGCACAGTATATTGCATATAACCATCACAGTGTACCTTTTTGCAGGCTGAATATTTATCAAACGCATTTATCATAGGGTCGTATATAGGCACACATGTCATTTTCTGATCGCAGAGTGTTTGCTTCCATCAATCTTGCGACTATATGTAATCGAAACTATGGACGAACGAGGACAGGTATTCTTTCATATATCTATGCATCTATAACAACACCCATATATATGGGAAGAGTTGGCTCAAGAATTCGTATCTTTTACGTCTTCTTTAAAAACAAATCGCAGCACATAAAAGAGGGAGACACGATGCACATTCCATTCGCAGAAAGTATATACGGATATGTGCTCAGACAAACACACATACATTTAAACATATACATCCATATAAAAATGTAATAGATTTAAACAGATACATGAATTAAACCATGTACATACATACAAACTTGTACATACATTTAAACATGTACATACATTTAAACAGATACATACATTTAAACATGTACATACATTTAAACATGTACATAAATTCCAACAGATACATACATTTTAAACATATACATACATTCAAACATGTACATCCATTTGAACATACACATACATACAAACATGTATATACATTTAAAAATATACAATGATAAACCAAGCTCTCACATACAAATGCGGTCTCCTCGTCATAGGGTGGCAATTTTTCCAATACTTTCCTGTCCGGCTTTAGAGTCTTTACGTGCTCTCCTAGAGCAAGTGAGTTTTGCCGCGGCATAAGTGGCAGTTGTTTGGGATTGCCAGTGTTGTGTGGTGTTTCCACAAACACCTCAGGTACGGGAGCTGGAAAGGGAGGAGGTGAGTATGAATATGAGGAACGTCAAACAACTGAAACCCAGTTGTTGTGCTGTAGGGGGTAGTTGTACGTGCCCAATCACGCGTATCCGTCCATCAACTCAGAATAATTAATTTGGAAGCATATTGTAAAACTGTCATGTGCGTAAAAAGGATGGATGAACCAATAATGTACATGCCACCACACCGTATCCGTGATTTGCGCATAGCCTCAAATAACTACAGGTACGTATAGGTACATGTACTTTACACGTGTCACGCCCATATGATACATACATACACGCCCATATATTACATACTTAAAATATAAAAACAACTATCCTTTACTAACACAGTACGTTTGTGTGGTATTCATACTACAGTAGAAAGTACAGCTACACTACATTCACAGACTCGTGCATTCCACATCTACTACAGGAGCAATCCCACGCCATACCTTCACAGCACCACAGGTATATACACGCATATCTATCCAAGTGTACACATTCTAACCCATTTGACCACACCATGCAGATTCCACTTAAACCAAACACATTCGAGCACGCTATACCCAAACCATACACACTCAAAACACTTGAAACAAAACCCTACATTCAAACACACCTGGCGTATCAGTACTAGGCGAACTCTGGCTATACGGCAGCCCATTCTTACCCAAACCCAAACCCAAACCCTCGATCCCCTCAATATTCTTCAGGTCCTCATACACCTCCAGACGCGTCGGCCCCGTTAACCCGACCGACGGCACCACCGCCGCCGCACGTGCTACGTCCTCCACCAGGCCAGCACGCGCTATCTGTTCATCCGTCGCAGGCATACCAGCCACTCTATTCCACACCCGGGCCGTGTACTCTGCACTGTTGTGTATTCCAGCGACGTTGTCGGCGGTGGGGGTGGGCGTGCGGGTGAGGGTGTGGGGGGTTGCGGCGGCCGTGTTTCCGGCCGTTGCCATGGCAACCCTGCTCGCCGCACTCGATGGCGCTTGCGAGGTGTGAGTGGCACTCTGCACACCCGATGACTGCACCGTGTTAGGGACAGTGTGGCTTTGGCTGGGACCGAACACACTCGACGATTGAATTGTGTTTCTAGTACCGTTGGTATTGTTGTTGACGGTGGTGTGGTTTGGAGCAGACATGGCACCCTGTGGTCTAACAACAGCTCTAGCGGTCGCATTGGAATTCAGATCCGAATTCACACTCCTATGCATAGGCGCATGCGAGCTCATAAGCGTAGTGGCACCCCCTGATGCCCGAGTTGCGGTGTCTCTTGCAGGATCCGCATCTATAACCACCCGCTCAGTCGTGATCGGCCTCTGAGGCGCACCATTGTGTATGCTACTGGCATCTCTCTGTGGTGCTGTGGCATTAGAAAGGGTGTACCTCGCCTGTGCAGCTGCATTCCCATGAGTCTGGGTGACGGTATTCGGCCACATATTCGTATCTGTGGTTGCAGGCGGATTTGCGGGAATGATGCTATTCATGGGTGGGCCTGTGGTACCGCCAGTAGAACTGTTGTAGTAGATACTGCCGTGTAAGCTGGTGATACTACTTGAGTTCGTGTTTGATTTCATAGCAGGTGGCCGTGTGTGCTCCACACGAGACTTGTAGGGCTGAGCGTCGCGTCTGGCCTGACTCTGCGTGCCCACCGGTCTCTCTAGTATCACAGGCCTGGGTGGCTCGCCCAAAATGGCTCTACCTAAACCATGCGTATCTGTCCTGTAATCTAACGGAGCCCTGATCGATCCAAGCACCCGAGGATGTGGTGCAGGCGGAGGCGCTTGATTGGACCGTACCATATTTCCGTTAATCGCATTCCCACTACCTGCAATCCCCCCCTGCGAAGTGTTCGGCTGACGCGGTTTCGGAGAAATGCCTTTCCCGATCAGTTTAGGCTTATTCATGCTTTCGGGTAGGTTAGCACTTTTGGATTGTATGGACCTATGTAGAGGCATACCCTCATAGTGTGTAGAAGACGTGGTCAGGTGTGTCTGATGTGGCATCGTAGCAGTTGAGCTAGAGGTGTTTAGCGACATCCTTGAGTCGTTGGATGTGCCGTTACTGCCTGAATGAGTTACACCGGTGTTCCCTGACAACACGTTCCTGTTGGAGTTGTTTACGTTCCCATCGTGGCGCGTGTCTAACTGTTGTATCATATTAGTTGGTGTACTACCCATCTGCGGGTGTGCTGTATACTTTGACCAGCCACTATTGATCGGCTGTGCAATGTGTTGGGTGGGTTGTATAGTCCTATCCACAGTATTCATATATCCCGGTTGAGACGTTGTCTGCTGTTGTATCATACCTGTCGGTGTAGTGCCATTCGGTGTGAACGCTGAGTTCCCTGATATAACGTTTCTGGCTGAATGTGTCCCGTTACTAGCTGAATGTGTTACATCATTAGCTAGTCGATGAATCCTATTCGGATTGTTTGGGTGCAATGTATGTGATGATGTCCTATGGTGCACCGTATCATTTGATTTACTGTTTGTCGGCATATTTCTCGAACCATTTGACATGCTTTTAACTGCTGGCAAGGTCCCAGTACCATTTGTATAGTTGATTGCAGGCCGCGTGCCCATGTTTACTGGTTGTGCACCGTTATTCACTGGCTGAGTAGCGCTACCGGCTTTTTGTACACCAGTATTCGCTGGTCGAGTATCGCTATTGGCTAGTAAAGCACCAGTACTAGTATTATTCACCGGCTGTGTGCCGGTGAGGGATGATTGAGTACCATCATTTGCCGTGTTAGCATGCTTACCATACCCACCGAGTGTCGGTTCCTGTTGTGACAACTGAGGGGTTGATGTGTTATACCTCGGCGTCATGGTAGACTCCTTTGATATCATGTTTTCCGCTGGTCTTGTACCCAAATTGTTTGTGTGTCCAGACATACTGATGTTATTGTTTCCATTAGCTCTACGCGACAATTGTACACTGGTGTTGGTCGGAGACCCAATTCGCTTTATCTCTTCCCATGTAGCATTGTTGACATCTACCTCGTAGGGAGGAGTCTCAACCATGATGCTATGTTATATGTATTTTATGTTTATATATATATGT
>NW_014038914.1:0-1493 GCF_001186125.1 Sphaeroforma arctica JP610 | reverse complement strand
ATATATATCTATACGTGTGTACGTATAGTTAAAGTGTCATAATCAGCTCTCTAGTAGTTCGTGGCTAATCCTTCAATATAAATATTTATATGGTTGGAATTGTATATATGGGATTTCTGATAAATTGTAAATGAAGAACGGTCGCGGTCGCGGTCGCGGTCACTGATGTCGCTTTATTGATCCGAAAAATGTTTTTATTTCCAAGAGTGTGTTTTGCGCGGGTTGGAAACTGTATTTCTGATACGTTTATATATAATCGTGATCTAACGTTCCCCAAGCGGTGGCCCATTTGTACTCTGCATTTGTCAACTATTCGTTTAAACGCTTAACGTCTATTTATTTCGGTTGAAGTTGCATCGGTTGGAATTTCCGCACTTTTTTTGTTTGGCGCGTAAATTGTAAAAACGGATGGGCTGTCGTTTTTGTACGTCGTAAATAGTTTACGACGAGTTATGAACGATCATTGTGATGTCATGGATTTGTACCTTTTAATATTATGCAAAATTATTCCAAATACTTGTATATGTTTTATAGTGTGTATGAATTTTGATATGTATGTGTATATGCTTATAGGTATACAGATACTTGCATAGGACCATAGCCCTCTGAAGAATATCGCTGGAAGAATATGCGGAAAGTGGAAACCAATGTATCCCCAGCGACTATTTACCTCCAGTGGGTCATGGACGAGCATCGTGCACTGTAAAGCAACTGGGATCTCAGTTAAAACCATTCACAACACATTTGGACGTTGTTGTTATATTATATAATATCGCCCATATAGATACATCTTGTATAATATTGCATACTAATCATAAGTAGACTCGTATAATCGACATTCCAATACAACCTACACAATGGTAGTTGATGCTGTCATGGCGTCACACACTACGACCGCGAGTTATCTGGACACGTTGAAGAAACGTACCAAACTCAGCAAGAACGTTGCAATGCCTGATTTCCTCGTACATCCAACCAACAGAGACAATGCGCTCAAGTGTGGGGAAACATGGTTGAGTGGGAAGGTAGTAGACGATGATATAGGGGATTTAAATCTATGGCGTGTACATGATAAGCTGTATGATCTTACGGACTTTGCGAAGAAACATCCTGGAGGCGCTTTCTGGCTAGACATGACGCGTGGTATGGTTGAATGAAATGTTTTGTCACAGGGTACCATGGATTATCGAACAATATGTAGTACACAAATACGCTTTTACATAGTTGGCAATTGGTTTCTTGATTATACTATCATATTTGGAGGTAGGGTTTGCTAGCATTGTTCGTGTGTGTATACTATTTCATTACTTTCACCTTGCACTAAAACCTAGCTTATGTGAGCACAGCTTCGCGAAGTATCGACTTCATTCTGTCTCTTAATTCGGACAGCACTTATGCATGCAATATTCAACAATTGAATATAAATCGTGTGGCATCATAAAGCGGACCCCTGTGTATGAATCAACTTTTACATATGGATATAACTGGATACT
>NW_014038915.1:4225-12587 GCF_001186125.1 Sphaeroforma arctica JP610 | reverse complement strand
TATATAATATATATATTATTATTATATATATATATATATATATATATATATATAAATATATATATATGAACACCCATATTCATTCACCATTTTTTCAGTAAGAACGAATAGATAAATGATGGCGGTTGAGAACAGAAGCGCTCACATTGATGAGGACTCGGGTGTGACTGTAGAAGATAACAGAATCGATGATACAAATGTTAAAAATGAACAAGTCGACGAGTCATCGGCTTCTAAAGGGAAGGGCAAGATGAAGCGTTTGTTTAGCGTCAAATCTATAAACAAGCTGTCCTTCAAAAATGACACACAATCATATAAAGATATCGCAGAGGAACGCGCGGCGGAGATACAGACTCTAGAAAGTAGGATTGCCGAGCTAACACACGACGTACAACAATTGACTCAGAATGCTGAGGCAGCCCAAGAAACTGAGGCGAGTCTGAGAGCTGAAATTTCACAGTATGAGATTGCATCTGAGGCAGCGAAACAACGTGAAGCTGAGCTACTAAAACAATCAAAGGAACACGCTGACCGACTAGAAGCAGAGGAACAAGCGAGAGAGCAAGAAAGAGAGCAAGTGAGAAAAGCGGAAGAGGCCAAAGCAGCTGTAAAGACTGCCGATCACTTGCGTGATGTGGCATCGGAGAGGTCGCTGAAAGAAAAGGTGTTATTCTTTCTTAAAGAGATGCCTATTGCTGGAGGATACGCCGCATGAACATTGAAAAGCTACTGTTACAGATATGTTGTAAATATTAGTCAAAAAGATATATATTTGTGCAAAGTCTTCTTGGCTCAATATTAGTAGGCTGTGGTTTGTGGATGAATATAAACTTAGTTATTTTTATGAGTGCATAAACCTGGTTGTCGACCAGGTTTTGTCTTCTTTTTTTTAAATGAATGGAGCCATTTTGGTTCCGCAATTACTATTTTAAAAACTGGATGTCATGCCTTAATTTGGGCGGGCTCTGTTTTTTATAATTATAAATGTTTACTGTAAATGAGTAATCGAGATTCGGGGTTATTTCACAGCTGTATGATTTGTGGTTTTTTTTTTAGAACAGATTTTTTATTTGTTTGAAGAATAGTTGTAGAGAGTCAATTAACTCAGTACACAACACCGTAGCTGCCGAGCACGTGCTAAAACATATCCTATTGGTTTACAGCCCCTCTTTCGTTTGAAGGTTCTTGTCTTATATTGGTGTGCCTGAGGGAAAAAGCTGGCCCTGTCTCGTTTCATGCTTTGATTGGCGAAACGATGTTATTTGAGAATAGAGTCTATCTTTTTGAAAATAATTGTCATAGAATGTTGGCATTTTTATAATTGGTTTAGAGTGGCCGGTGGTGGCGACTGCTCTCCGCTGGCGACTGCTATGTGCGATGCCTATAGTCCCAGTCGGGGCCCAGTGCCCTACTCATACGACTGCGATGGCTCTGTTTCGGGCTTTCGGCCAAAGAGACTGTGTCATTGTTTTCAGGGTTGTCCCAAAACCAATACTTTTTTTTTAAAAATGGCCCCCTCAGTGAGTCAGTGCCAAATGCCAGTTCGGAGTAATTTTCAGCAACAAATTCGATATCACGTTCTTTGACGTGCAAATGCATGATAGAAAATTGTAAGCAATAAAGTGTAATCACTTTGTACTACGCAGCTAATTACCATTCTGCCGCTCTCCCCGCTATATCCTGTATCATAGCCACTAACACCGTTTTGATATCACCTCTATATCATACTACTTAGTTTTTGCTTTACTAACATTCTCTCGCCAAAGAGTTTCACACCGTGTATACACCGGTGATAGCTTGCGGCTTCAATTCTATATTCTATATATAAGAATTATAAGTTCGCCTCCGCGTCCATCCGTCCTTTGCGGATCCTATGATGAACGCTGTTGGTGTTAACGAAACAAGATTAGATTACATCAACGTTACCATCTGGAAATCATCCGGGTTGTAGTCCTTGGAGGATTAACAGCCGAACTCACCTTTAAGGCCCCGAACAATAGTATACATTTCTCCGGTCATATTGACTGTTTAGTTAGGACCATCGCATCACAAATACAATGTTCCTTGAATCGAAAACACCCTCACAATCATCTTATCTAGATTACCTCTATAGTGCAGAAGCCTTAAATGCACCTTGGAAGGTACCTAAACCAGCCGCAGTTAGGGCATCGCCGCCTATAGCGCCAGCGAAATCAACCCCACCATTAACACCATCCCCGCCATTATCAGCAAAAGTGCAGCACAAGCCTATCTTGCCAAATACTGTACTGCAACAAGCACCGCGTGTGAATTTACTACACCCGCATCCGCACCCACACCCGCACACTCAGTTGTTGCCCGACCAGGCCTTTCTGAACTACATCAACTCAGTGTCCCCCATCTTTCCCCTGGGAAACTTGGATGGCGACTTGCATCTGTACATGATGGCCGTAGCAGAGTCCGCAGCAACCGCAGCTTTTGCACTGGGAGGTCTATCCCCTAGCAATGACTCGGGTTTGGCCAGGAACAAATTCACGCTTAAAGAGGTTTTAGAACGCTCTGCCCCGATCACTGGGAAGGAGAAGCGCATCTGTCTCAACTGCTGGACTGCTGACACGCCTCTATGGCGTCGCAATCACTTGCAGCAGTTTCTCTGCAATGCATGTGGGCTTTATCTCAAGTCCACAGGTGTGAATAGACCTCAAAAAGAATTCAAAAAGGACGACAAGAGCCTCAACAGCGTCACCGGAAATGCGCCCGGTGCAGCCGCCGTGGCATCGCCCGTGTGCGACAACTGCCAGGCTATGGAGACCTCGCAGTGGCGTCGAGATAAAGACAACAACATGCTATGTAATGCATGTGGGTTGTACTACAAGATGCATCAGAAATGCCGACCCTTAAGTAGCGCCCGGAAGTCGGCTGCGAAACGTACGCGCCGGTGGAATCCATCGGCGCATGTGCTGAAGGCGATGGAGGAGGCTGTGGCGTCGAGCACGGCTGCGCAGAACAGCAACGGAGCCATCGAGTTCATATCGTCGCCCATGTGCACCTCCGTAGATACGACTAGCGCTACTGCCGCAACTAGTCAAGGAGAACACCAGTTTCCCCAAGCCCAGTCATCCGCTCAGGCCACCACGGCCAGTGGTAACGATGGCAACATGCAGTCGGATGCGTCTCTGCAACACACTTGGAGCCAGTCGAGCGCGATGTCAGACCCACTACCCAACGGTTTCGAACATCAGCAGCACACTCTCTACCAAGACCTTGCCGCCACATTCAACTCCACCGCTATGCCCACGGGACAGACGTCCAGTGTGCACAGTGCGGTGTCGTCGCCCATGTCTGGCACACTCGATGCCGACATGAACGATCCCTTTAGCAACAACGCGCATCTCTCTCCCAGTCTGGACGGTGCTACATCAGCTGACCTGGACGGCCAGACCCACGGTGTAGTATCGTCGCACACAAGCACCGCCCGGTCGGAGCGAGCTCACTTGTTTGACACGCACATGGACACAATGAACAGCATGAACGAGCACGCTATCAATAGCATGAACGAGCGCATCTTGCAGTCTGCAGCGTCGAGTAACCT
This sequence comes from Sphaeroforma arctica JP610, assembly GCF_001186125.1. Classification (NCBI taxonomy): domain Eukaryota; class Ichthyosporea; order Ichthyophonida; genus Sphaeroforma; species Sphaeroforma arctica. Next base: position 9,016 of record NW_014038915.1, on the reverse strand, counting down.
CATGGATCTGGCCCACCACGCCAGTGCCGCATCCGTGCCGTCCCCATTCGATTCGGTGAATCGCCATGGTCAGTACGCATACGCGCAGGCCCAGGTGCAGGCTCCCTCGTACCACAACCAGCCGAGTCACTCGTCTTTCACGCACAACGTGCAGGCTATGATGAACGGTGCTGCTAACAACAGTCCTGCACCGATGGCCAAGAAATATGTACCTCCCACGAACTCGGACGACCTGGTTAGTCTGGCGCTGTCGGGTGCGTGTCCCACGTTACCCGGGCTCAAGGCACAGGGCATGTACGAGAGCAATGGTACAGGTAGTAGTACGGAGAGGCATCTGGATAGTAGTAACTACACGGGCAAGTCCCCTGTGTACAAGCACCCTTCGGCGTCTGCGGCGTCGCCGTACGCACACCCTAACCGACAGAGATACGGCGTAAGCTCGCTGCAGCAGGCGCATTCGAACATATCGCAACTGGACACGTCTCCCTTGGACTTGTGTCTGTTTGGGATAGTCCCCAGAAGCATGCCCAACTTCTCGCTGCCCATGGTGCAGTATGAACACCAGCAGCAGCAGCGAGACGTAACGCAGCATGTACACGAGGGCACGGGGGAGGTTTCTGCTCAGCAATTGGCGGAGACCAGCTCGTAGACGGCACAGTTTGTACATCTACATATATTATGCAATCATCTTTACACATGCGGCTCCATACGCAAGTGTACCTGCATTTTGTATATTAGAGAGTCTGGATGATGCAGTTCGGCACCACTGTTAGTGAATGGACAGGAATTGGAGAGTCTGTACGGACAGTAAGAAGTTAATTAGAACACACACACACGTATAGAAGAAATTACACGAGAAAAAAAGGAACATATAGCACGATTGCACCCCTACATCACATATACGCGTGACATACGCTTTGTTAAGAAATGTCCCAATTTTTCTGCTTCGGTAGGAACTTGTCCACGACATCAGAGTATCACTTGCTAAGAACACGTTCCGAGAAATCCATGGCTATACACGATAGTAAGTATGTACATATGATGCCACGGCGGTGTGTCTCTGTACCACGGATACTCGTCTACGACGCTATCTTATCACGGAGCGCGTATATGCTAGAATGTAACTTTGTAATAGTTTTAGAACAATCAAATAAAAACGAAAAAGGGAACAATTTGTGTTCTTGTGGCTTGGTAGCATACGAGATGTACCATTCAAACAATGCCTCTCCTTGTATGCTGCACTCTCTAGGAAAGGTTAACGGAGTGAGTAGTAGTCTGCCGGAATTCTTACTTCAGTTGCATACCTCCAGTGTGGTGTATGTTATAGGGGTCTTGCGCTGTTCCATTGCATGTACTTCCTATCAGCATCTCAGCTTGCTGCTGCACCATTCAGGTAGAAGCGGCATACTTCAACAGATGTCAGTGCATAAACAAGGCTCCAGGGTTGTTGGGGTGTGTTGTAGAAGTATTGGACTGTGCGTGTCACAAGGTCTCTGACTATGTTCTACTACAACCAGGCCTAAGCACGGCGCACCGAAGTGTTACTCTATTCGTTACAACTTATGCTCGTGTCTGCAAGGTGTAGTATACGTGTTTATCACATCTAAGAAGACACCCCTCATGCTGTCAGCGTCGGTGAGCAGTGATCGACTCACGAGAGCACCTCATCAAAGTAGTTTTGGTTATAAGTAAACACATGTATGTCATGCGTGAGTGTGTGCATATAGATAAAGAGTTTAGGTCAAGAGATCAGTGAAAACATGTATGTCATGCGCCTGTGTGTACTTATAGATGTGACGTTAGGTCAATGGCGAAGTAAAAACATATATGCCATGCGTGTGCACACGCTTCAGCAAGTAAGTTTAGGTCAATAACTAAGTAGAAACATACGTGTCGTACGTGCGTGTGTGCGTGTACACGCTTCAAGAAGTTTTAGATGTGTGGTTATGATATCGCTGTCCATACAGAAGTCATACATAAGTACATGTACGATTACTATACGGATTCATCTACCTATGAAAAAATTGTGGATGTAGGTATGTGCTAAATCCGTCGGTACACGGTTGCAACTGTACTTCTTTACTTCAGTACATATGTCTCACAGTTTTATACTGAACACTGCACAGCCGACAAATCAATTTATATTTTACATCTATGCACACATCTATACTGTGTTGCGTGCCCATCGATTTGATTATAGTTAGATCATATATGCACGCTTATCCGACAGCTAGTGTATACACTTGCATATACCAACCAACCAAACTGTCTGTCTGAGACAGATACACCTATACATGCCAGCTCGTGGTACAAATTCACAGGCACAGGTTATGTGCGATAGCAAGTCTGTTTCTATATACAGATATTCCCACTTATCCACTGGTAGGCATATATGGTTGTTAGCTATATTGTATATACATGGACATATTTTATTGTATATGCATGACTTAAAGAAACATATTTAATCCAGTTGTACTTTAACGCTGAAGCACATATGCATGAATACGTTATATTCGTGCCAATACTCTCCGTACGCATATTGACTAATTGTAGAATATACATTTTTACATACGAACTCAGCAAAACTATCATACGCAGGTGTTCTGGACTACCATGCATCGACACCAACACCACAATTCATTTACATATCCTAAATTGTGCTGGTACATAGAGCCTATACGATGACGTATACACTCTCTATTAGTTTAATTTGGAATTCACGTGCAGTGTGCATCCGCTGTGATTTACTATATCCAATCTCTCTGTGAACATTCCATTTTTGACCAGCACATATCCACAGACCAATAAAGATCGCTGGATTACTAATGTCTTCCCACCTCAGTCACATGCATTCATGACTGACAACTGGGTGTTAGTTTATTCTCAGATGGTACCTTTATTTGCCTACAACTCGTACTGAACATTTCCTAATCTTGGGCAAACCCTTCTTCTGAGTCTTAATACTTCTTAACACACACGTCTGTGAGCTTACAACTGATACAGGAACCGAATACCATTTTCGTATCTGGACAAGATAGACCCAACAGCAATATTGAATAGCGTACTCTCGTACCACATAATAACATCGCAGACCATTAAATAGAATCAGCGCAGCGTACAGAGATTATGTGCATGTTCGTTTCCTGCGATAGACTATAGTGTGGTTGTGTATATACACTATACAGTTCAGAAGGTAACAATGGCTACATACACGACTGAAACAGTAACATATGCAAACCCGACCCCAAGGCAAAGAAGCTGAAGCCTTCATAGACTTTACTCATACGGCAACTCCGGGTTATTAAGCTGTAGCACCGGCATTTCGCTTCAAGCGAGCCAGAGAGGTTACTTCATGCGCACACAAGTGATCTAAATCTAATTGACAATTGTCTCTGTCGGTGATGCTGGCCTCAGCCTCAATAGCTAATCCTGGATAGTCCCGCTGGAATACATACAGCGCTCGGGGCACGTGGAAATCCGATGTGACCAAGACCACACGTGTGGGTTTCCGTTCTGCAAGAAGATTGTTCATCAGTGAAGAGTCTTCGTATGTATTTCCGCTGTCAATTGTACCTACTATAGCGGTATCATGTATTCCTAATGACTGTAAGTGCGCACGCATATAGTGGTGGTGTGCGTGTGGAGCCTGATTAAAGTGGTCGCCATGTCCACCCGTAAGCACAATCTTCGCATTGGGATTGTGATAAAGTACATCTATGCCCTTGGCGGCTCTTTCGCGTGCCACTGAGTACAGCGTCCCATCAGGTGCATTGGGCGATCCTAAGATGACGATTAAGGTATCTCCTTGGCATTCACTCATCGCTTCTGAAGTGATGTAGCACACACATACAAGAGAGTGGTCTATTATCCACCGCTTTTACAGTGTTCGCGTATATAAATACAGTCATACAGCACAGATGACTAGATTTTAAAAATTGAAAATCTCGCGCAGATGTACGATTGTACTCTTTGAGTCCTAGAGTGATGAAAAGCGATAACCACAAAAAAAAATACGAACAGGTTCTGTGACGACCTTTGTGGTGTTTACTGTTCAGACTAGATGGGTTCAATATTTGCTTAGAGCTGCACAGCGGGGAACTACTTATTAGATAGAAAATCAGCTTCTACATCGTGACAAGGAAAGCTCCGAAACAGTTCAAAGAACACTGTTTCGTTATGTAACGTAGCAATGGGATTGTCCCAAAAATCAAGATTATTTTAACTTCTTCGAGCATAGAATATCTACATCGTGTCATATCAAATTCAGTGAGTGAACTCGTTCTGCAGCGTCACCGAGCTGCCTATTCCAACCTACATTAAACTCTGAATATTCTTTCTCCGTGTGCTCTATACGGTTTTGTAGTGGAAAAGTGCACACAGAGACTGTGGTCTGCAAGTACGTTCTTGGGGTAAATACTGACCACACAATACAACAGTTTAAACAGTTTATCTCTTAGTTGAAATGGACATTATAAGGTAGATCGGAACTACAATTTTTTTTGGATTGAATCTACATTATTAAAAATAGTATAAAATGAAGATTCTCGAAGAAGCTTCATTTGCATCATGTCGTGAAGTTCGAATTTCTTGAATAGGTGACCGCTTCATAGTACAAAACAAAGATTCTCGAAGCAGCTTAATTTGCATCAGACTGTGAAGTTCGAGTTTTTTGAATAACAAACCGCTTCAAACTATAAAAAAACTGAAAAGAGTTCGTGTGGCAAGATATAGCCTTTTATACGAATAAGCTGTACTCTCGACTTCGAACAACATGACTATCTATATATATAT
>NW_014038915.1:0-4205 GCF_001186125.1 Sphaeroforma arctica JP610 | reverse complement strand
ACATACAAATACATATTACATCTAAAATTATATATATATACACATATATATATATTATATATACATATACATATACATATACATATACATATACATATAATATACATACCTGTAATATATATATATATATATATATAAATATATATACATATACATATTACATATATACATGAAACATATATATACATATATATATACGTATATATACATATATATATACATATATTATTTATATACATATATATATAAACATATATTTATACATATATGTATAATATATATAAATTTATTTATGGGTAGGTGTGGTTGTATAAATATATTTAATATATATTTATATATATATATATACATTATGTATATTCATACGACAAAAAAAATAGATTAAGTTTTTATATAGTATATATAAACATGTGATATAATATGTAAATAAATAATTTTGAGCTTTTTTTTTGCATGGTGTGACACTGCAGGGCATATCTCTTTATTTATTGTAAAGAACCATATCAATTATGGCAACGTCTCAAATGCTATATTAATGTGCGTTTAAGACGAAGATACATCGGTACATATCTACTTCGCTGTTGAATTGTACTGCTTGCAAGCGCTAATGGTGCAGCAAACAAGCTCACCATGTATTCACACGCAGTTGGATGATTGCTTGTACGTAATTTGCCTAAGTAGTTTGAAATGTTAATTGAACGGAAGGAAGCTTTGAATTTATAAATAGACGGGCAAGGGCGGCGCTGTTTAATAAATGATACAATGATCTACTCGTCGGCCTCGGCGTCATCTCCCTCCTTCTCTTCTCCTGTTCATGACACATAGTAAATTTTATTAATTATACGAATCCTCTGTTTCATTATTTAACACACTGCATACTCTTCTATCTTCGAAGCAACTATAAGAGCAAAACTAGATATTCACGCAAATATAATCAACGTTTTAAAACTTGACGTGGTTCATAATAAACCGTCCTTACCTTGCATGTCTGACGTCCATAGTGTTAGGTTATCCCTCAGAAGCTGCATAACCAATGTGCTGTCCTTGTAACAATCTTCACTTACGTTATCAAGCTCTGCAATAGCGTCATCGAACGCTTGCTTGGCAAGATTGCATGCCTGTGGTAAAGAAAATGATCAGTCAGTACGAATCCTAATTTTTTGCAATGATTGAAATGCAGCCATTAAATTGTTGTGCAAGATTGGTTGCTACCACTTCCTTCTGAAACTATTGACCAATCGAGGCAATAAATAAAAAATGAAAGTGTGGCGGTACTATCATATACTGTAGTCACAATAGACACATACAAGGTAAAATCCATGGAAACGATCACTGGCAAACAAGCACAACAACACCCTACAAACGGGACATAAATGTGAGTAAAACCACGGACTGACCTGGTTGGGTGAGTTCAAGATCTCGTAGTAGAACACGGAGAAATTGAGTGCCAGACCCAGTCGGATGGGGTGTGTGGGCTGTAGCTCATCCTTTGCGATATCAGAGGCAGATTTGTAGGCCTCCAAGGAGTCATCTCCGGACTTTTTTCGGGCATCTCCGGACTGGAACTCGGCCAAGTAACGGTAGTAGTCACCCTTCATCTTGTAGTAGAATACCTGAACGTGCGCGTGGGTCAGACGCGTGTGGTGTCAGCAGTCGGTGGTATGAATTTTCACTCTGGCATACCCAAACTGAATTTTCGTTGAAATATTCACCAACGGCATATAGTTGATTATTTCTCTTAAATTTTGTCACTCCCTCAGAACGATAACGATTCACTACCATTTAGGTGAAAACAACAGTTTCAGTGTGCACGAATATAGATGACCCCTCACACAATACTCACCTTGGACTCTCCAGTCTTCGCAGAGGGGATAAGTTTGCTATCAATGACGCTCATGATGTCTTCGCATACGTTGGTGAGCTCCTGCTCTATCTTCTGGCGGTACGCCTTGATGATCTCTACCTTGGCGGTGTGTCCCCTGCTCTCCTCCTTGGCCTCTACGGACGATACAATGCGCCATGAAGCACGACGAGATCCGATACCGTTCTATACGCAGAGGTGAAATAGAGAAGCGTTTTCTATATAAGTATAAAGGCTATACTGTTTATCTTCTGAAGTGCTATAGAATGAAAAAACCGCTCTACTACATATAACAAAGAATACCTACCAATACATTTATCATAACAGAACATGCTGGGTTTGAATACTGAAAACGAGATAAGAGTTCACAGGCAACCTGGTTCAATGAAGCCTGCAATAAATGTGATACTCAAACACTAAACATAAAATATAAAAGGGACGCCAGACGGTACTGACTCGTACAACGCACTTGGAAGATTATAATAAAACTATCTGCGGCGGGTAACATAACAGGATAAGACATATATTAATCAGCCCCGCCTCTCAAAACCTTTATCTTTCTAGAGAATCTTTTTAAAACATGTCCTGGTTGAAATTCCAGGTAAATGAACTAAGAAACGCTAGCTTCATGAAAGATCACGATACAAATAAACAGTGCGGTACCTTGTAAGCAACGGATAGCAGGTTACGCTCTTCGATGTTAAGCTCCTCTCCTAAGTTGGCTACGAACTTCATGGAATCCACCATCTCGTCGTATCGCTCAGCCTGCTCGGCAAGCATGGCCTTGTAGACAGCGTCGGCTCTAGTGAACGCAAAAGCATATTAAAACGCAAGGTTGGATTAGAAGAACATACTTTCGTTTACTCGCTACGAAAAACAATATTAAATAACAATTTTTCCACGTTAGTACGCGTGTGTCGCTTGTATGGACCGGCACCTGCTTTGTATAGTGCTATCTGGGGTGGCTACGCATCAATGCACAATAGTGAAGAAAATCCCAAGGGAGAACACGGGAAAAGCTTAACAGATGCTGTGTGGACATCATGAAGAGAAGCATGAAGGCACAGTTGATTAAACACGGTCACTAGAAGGTACCTTTGGTCTCCCATTATTGCGGTCTGGTCGTTGTTATAAAAGAATGTTCAGTTTGTCGGTTGTGCTTTGTGTGGTGAGTGTTTGTGTTCGGGGTGTGTTTCGACATTAATTATGGACGATTTGTTATGAAAATTTTATTTCTGCACACGGAGGTCGGAGCGTTAGAAGGCAGAAGCCACTCTGCGACTGGGCCATCTTTCGGTATGAAATAATCATAACACAAACATGTCGTATTTGGAAAACGTACTCAACCGATAAACGTACTTTGCCATTTATTACTCTGGGCGTGGAATTAGGTTTTGAACTGTATATGAATTGGTATCGGGATACAGAATAAGGTCCGTACTTTATCGCTAATTCTGATCTGATATAACAGTAAATCCTATGACTTGTGAGAATATGTATATAGTATCTACTTACATCCTGGTGAAGAATTGGGATAAACAGAATACGACGCCAATCCTAATTTCACACTGATTTGGCTTAAAATGGATGAAGGGCATTGACATTTCATAGTGGCAATAAAATAAACCGAATCCGCCCTTTAGTTACAGACCTTGCTGAATGGAATTCCTGCCAATTTTTCGAAACGTAAACAGAACCGGTTTTTTAAAATGACCCAATTAAATAGCACAGATAGTTTCCGACATACAAAATTTTAAAATCTATGTACTTCAAAATAATTGTATCAAAAATAAAACTTTTCCCTCTATTTCGGTATCGGGTCCATGTGAAATTTTATCAATGATGTTGTAATTGAAAGGTGTATGTTTTTATTTAATTAGTTACAGTTCGCTTTCAGAATTCTCTACCAATCATACGAGTCTTATTCAAAAGTGACAAACTCTGAAGATCTGGTCGCGGTTTCATCTCTAAAATCAGTAAATTCTATGCTTGATCCTTCGTTCAATCTGTTCTATTATTGATATGTGTTTATCGTATTGATATGTTAAATATGATATCACTGCTATTCGTATATCACACGCAGTCCGTTCACTAGAGTCCCGCCTGATTTATGCTACTTCTCTTGAGTTGGCTATGAATCCTCCTTGAATTTAATCGTCTCTGTTTTCTTTGATCTTTCGAGGCACTATGAACTCCACCGGCGCATCCCGACGAATCTGCATTCTAAAGCGGAGCGTATGCCTAATACACATATATATATATATATATATATATATATATATATGTATATCTGTATGTATATCTGTATGTTTTTCTGTATGTACATATGTATGTATATATCTGT
>NW_014038916.1:12077-12588 GCF_001186125.1 Sphaeroforma arctica JP610 | reverse complement strand
ACCAAGACATAAACAACCATCCACCTATAGCCATACCAAGACATAAACAATCATCCACCTATAGCCATACAAAGACGCAACCAATCATCCACCTACAGCCACCCCAAGACACAACCAATCATCCACCTACAGTCATACCAAGACACAACCAATCATCCACCTATAGCCATACCAAGACACAGCCAATCATCCACCTATAGCCATACAAAGACATGAACAATCATCCACCTATAACCATACCAAGACATAGCTAATCATCAACCTATAGCCATACAAAGACACAGCCTATCATCCGCCTACAGCCATCCCAAGACACAACCAATCATCCACTTATAGCTATTCAAAGACATAAACAATCATCTACTTATCGCCATACCAAGTCACAGCCAAATCATCCACCTACAGCCATACCAAGACACAACCAATAATCCACCTACAGCCATACCAAGACATAGACAACCATCCACCTATAGCCATACCAAGACAAAACCAATCATCCACCTATAGCCAT
>NW_014038916.1:0-11062 GCF_001186125.1 Sphaeroforma arctica JP610 | reverse complement strand
AATCATCCACCTATAACCACACCCAGACACAACCATACCATCGACCTATAGCCATACCAAGACACAGCCAATCATCCACCTACAGCTATACCAAGACACAGCCAATCATCCACCTATAGCCATACCAAGACACAACCAATCATCCACTTATAGCCATGCCAAGACATATCCAATCATCCACCTATAACCACACCCAGACACAACCATCCATCGACCTATAGCCATACCAAGACACAGCCAATCATCCACCTACAGCTACACCAAGACACAACCAATCATCCACCTACAGCCATACCAAGACACAACTAATCATCCACCTATAGTCATACCAAGTCACAGCCAATCATCCACCTATATCCATACCAAGACATACCCATACAAAGACACAATTAATCATCCACCTACAGCCATACCAAGACACAATCAATCATCCACCTATAACCATACCAAGACATAACCAATCATCCACCTGTAGCTATATCAAGACACGGCCAATCATCCACCTATGCCACAAGCTCTCGCCCTTTGCACCTATCCGCCTGTCCACTTGTTCACTTGTTCACTTGTTCACTTGTTCACTTGTTCACTTATTCACTTGTTCACTTGTTCACTTGTTCACTTGTTCACTTTTTCAAATTTCACTTGTTCACTTGTCCACCTACCCACCTGTCTCCTCCGCTGCAGTGATCGTCAATGCGCTGGTGGCTGTGCACAAGAGCGTAGACCGCAAGTGCCATGCGTTGGCCCGCAGTGAGGGTAGAGCTATGGTCGTCACCCCACGCCACTTTCTGGACTTCATCAACCACTACGTGTCCTTGTTTGTGGAGAAACGGTCCGAACTCGAGGACCAGAAGCTGCACCTGAATATCGGTGTGTGGTTGGGTTGCACCTGAATATCGGTGTGTGGTTGGGTTGCACCTTAATATCGGTGTGTGGTTGGGTTGCACCTGAATATCGGTGTGTGGTTGGGTTGCACCTGAATATCGGTGTGTGGTTGGGTTGCACCTGAATATCGGTGTGTGGTTGGGTTGCACCTGAATATCGGTGTGTGGTTGGGTTGCACCTGAATATCGGTGTGTGGTTGGGTTGCACCTGAATATCGGTGTGTGGTTGGATTGCACCTGAATATCGGTGTGTGGTTGGGTTGCAGAACAAAGCCAAAGGCTACGCGACTGACAGTTAGCACTTGCGTGTGGTGCTGGTGCGAGTGACAGTCGTGCGGTGTATGTTGGCGCCATATGTTGATTGTAACTATTGACGTTTGGTGAATTGAGTTTAGAACCAATCGAGAACTCAAACTATGAGGTAAACGACTATCCAAGCGGCTAGCCACGGGATATACCACACGTTTAACCACGCTGTTAACGGTCAATCACGCGAACAACCACACGCTTAACCAAGCTATTAACTAGGCTTTTAATTTTGCTCCACGTGGGCTGCAGATGCTATTGACAGCCCCGTAGTGTGTGCATGCGCTCAAAGGTAGCAGATGCGGTGCGCACGTGACACGCGGGAGAACAAGCCCATCACAACACACGACGCGGCATAGCAGCCATTCCTAACCATCTCATGAGACTGTTTATTGGATGCCACTCATTAGACTGTTTATTATCACTACCTACTGACATGTGACTGTGGCATTTCCTAATATAGGTCTACGGAAGATCGATGAGACCGTAGCACAGGTGGAAGAGCTGCGCGGCCAACTGTCCATCAAAAACAGCGAGTTAAAATCAGCCAATGAAAAGGCAGAGACCAAGCTGCAGCAAATGCTATTGGATCAAAACGAGGCCGAGAAGCGACGGGAGGCGTCTGTGGCCATGCAGGTGCGTGCATTCGCTATAGTGTGGTGTACGTGTGCGTAGGTACATATGGCTGCCACATGACTCGTGCCCGTCAATGTATAGTGTGTTGTACGTGTGCGTAGGTACATATGGCTACCACTTGACTCAGTGTCTGTCAATGTATAGTGTGTTGGACGTGTGCGTAGGTATATATGGCTGCCACATGACTCGTGCCTGTCAATGTATAGTGTGGTGTACGTTTGCGTAGGTACATATGGCTGCCACATGACTCGTGCCTGTTAACGTATAGTGGGAATATGATAGCCCGCACTTGTTTCTATCATATGACACACTCCCAGTCACACAAACACCTCACCACCACCAGCCTCTCCCACTTACGCACCGCTGCCAACCCTGCTAAACCCTAAACTCCCTTAACCCTAAACTCAACGCTTTAACCCTATAACCATATAACTCTATAATCCTAAACCCTTCGGCCACCTCTGCACGCAATGTAGGCTGAGTTGGCCGAGAAGGAGCTCATTGTGCGCGAACGCACGCACAAAGTGGAGAGTGAACTGGAACAAGTGGAGCCAGCTGTGGCTGAGGCACGCGAGGCCGTCAGTGGCATCCGCAAGAAGCAGCTGTCAGAGATACGCTCACTCAACAACCCGCCGGCGATGGTCAAGTTAACCATGGAGAGTGTGTGCGTGCTGCTGGGAGGTAAGTGTGTGATGTGGGGTGGTGGGTGTAGAGGTCTATGTGGTCGTGCGTGTGCTTTGGAGTGTGGGGTGGCGGATGTACGTCTGTATGTGCATGGACCACAGCACACCTTCTGAGACATCTGGTGTGGCCATTCCAACGGTCCCCTCAGAAGAAGGATTGCTTTGTTTGGTTCGTGGGTGCGCACTTATGATGGATTGGAGTACAATACTGGGCAGAATGCACCTCAAAACAGCCAAACAAGACCGCTGGTGTTACGAGGGCCTGTTCACGGACATTCCTTCACCTTACTACTGGTGACAGTGTACTGCCGCATATTCTGCTCAATCGGGTCTATGAGTGACCTCTGATTCTAATTTGCGTTTACGACCACCTGTTCTATTTTTAGAAACCGTGATCGACCTCCTGTTCTATTTTTAGAAACCGTGATTGACCACCTGTTCTATTTTTAGAAACTGTGATTGACCACCTGTTCTATTTTTAGAAACTGTGATTGACCACCTGTTCTATTTTAGAAACCGTGATTGATTGGACGGCGGTACGCAAGGTGATTGTGCGGGATGACTTCATCAGTAGCATAGTCAACTTCGACACGGACCAGATATCGCGCGCATTAAAGAACAAATTGGAGAAGAGCTATCTCAACAACCCCGACGTATGTGTACACGTACATGTGTGCATGTATGTAATTGTGTGTGTATGTTCGAAGAGGAGCGTATGTGTACACACACATGTGTGCATGTATGTAATTGTGTGTGTGATGTTTGGAGAGGAGCGTATGTGTACACACACATGTGTGCATGTATGTAATTGTGTGTGTGATGTTTGGAGATGAGTTTATGTGTATACGCACATAGGGGTTTAAACCCTAAAAACATGTGTGCCATGTATGTACTTGTGCATGTTACAGCGCAGTGAACTGTGATTGTCTGTGTGCGTGTTTGCATTTGCCTTCTTGCAGTGGATGCTTAACCACCTGCCGTGCTCTTGTCAACTTACAGTTGCATTTTGCATACAACATCACGCAAACGCACACACAAGCACACACACACGCACACATACGCACGCACACACGCACACACACACGCACGCACATACACACACACGCACATACACACACACGCACATACACATATATACACACATACGCACACACGCACACACATACGCACACACACACGCACGCACACACGCACATACACACACACGACTACACACACATACACACACACTACCCATCACGCACACACCACACACACTACGACACACACACACGCACGCACACACGCACATACACACACACGCACACACACACATACACACTGGCCTCGCCCCCAGTGCATGTAGCCAAGCATGCGCACGCAACTAAACACAGGGACAGCCACACCTCTGTGGACATTCATTTGACCAAGTGGCCAGATACTACCTGCCCTCGCTAATCACTGCCTATAGCATAGCCACTGCATATTGTTTAGCCCTGCGTATTCTTACAACTCTGTTTGTTTGTATAACTATTCTTATAACCCTGTTTGTGTACATTCTCACTCATGCTTTTGTACGCCGACAGTAATTTGTTGAGACACGCACATGTTGCCACACACGTCGTCACTCACTCACTGATGTCTCTCACACCCACACACCCACACCCACACAACCACACCTACACACCTACACACCTACACACCTACACCTCTCGACACACGCGCACAGTATACGTTTGAGAACGCCAACCGTGCCAGCAACGCGTGTGGGCCGTTGCTGAAGTGGGTGGTGGCCCAAGTCAAGTACTCGGATATGCTCCTGCGCATCGAACCACTCCGAGCTGAGCTCAGAGCACTCACCGAGTCAGCCAAAGTCACGCGCACACAGGCGCAAGAGACGGAAGCTCTGGTGGTTGATCTGGAGAGGAGCATTCAGCAGTACAAGGACGAATATGCCCTGCTCATTGCCGAGGCCGAGACGCTGAAGGTTACCATGGCAACGGTCCAGACTAAGGTATCGCGCAGCGAGGGCTTACTTCACTCGCTGTCTGCCGAGCAGGAGAGATGGGGCGTGGAGAGCTCATCGTTCGAGGTGTGTACATACATGTATATATGCTGAAATGTGTACCTACGTGTGTCAGAGGCGGTGTATGTGGCTCTTTATTTCTCTCTCTCTCTCACTATATATATATATATGTTCTCACATGCTTCCATGTACTTTTTGTATTTCTCTCGTAGGATCAAATGAAGACCATTGTGGGTGATACGCTGTTAGGTGCGGCGTTCATTGTATACGCTGGTTACTTCGACCAGTTGGCGCGTCACGAGTTGCTGTCGCTATGGCAACGCTCACTGGGAGCTGCGCGAGTGCAGTTTAGAGACGACATCGCACTGTCTGAGTACCTCTCAACCGCTGATGAGAGGCTGCACTGGCAGGTACTTCACTTTTCGATACTTCCATATTTTCATATATACATGCCCATTTATCTCAACTTTTATTTATACATATACATGTCTAGCTATCTATACTTTTATTTATACATATACATGTCTAATCATCTATACTTTTATTTATACATATACATGTCTAACTCTATACTTTTATTTATACATATACATGTCTAACTATCTATACTTTTATTTGAAAATATACATGTCCAACTATCTATACTTTTATTTGAAAATATGCATGTCTAACTATCCATACTTTTACTTATACACATACGTGTCTAACTATCCATACTTTTACTTATACATATACGTGTCTAACTATCTATACTTTTATTTATACATATACATGTCTAACTATCTATACTTTTACTTAGACATATACATGTCTAGCTATCTATACTTTTATTTATACATATACATGTCTAACTATCCATACTTTTACTTAGACATATACATTTCCAGATATACAAGTCACCTATTGTACCTGTTTGGTATTTGATTCTTATACAAGTTTTTTTTTGCTGTTTGAACCAAAGTTCTTCCGGCTTTCTCTCTCTCTCTCTCTCACACACACACTCACCCACTCACTCACCCACGTGCTTTGCCTCAGGCGTGTGGACTGCCTGTGGATGACCTGTGCTCAGAGAATGCCATCATGCTGCACCGCTTCAAACGCTATCCGCTGACCATCGACCCCAGTGGCCAAGCAGCCAACTTCCTGACGAAGCTACACCAGGACAAGAAGGTGTGTGTGTGTGTGTGTGTGTGTGTGTGTGTGTGTTTTACACCAGGACAAGAAGGTGTGTGTGTGTGTGTGGTTTACACCAGGACAAGGAGGTGTGTGTGTGTCTGTTGGATTAGATTGGATGCGACTATAGGCCAGTCGGTGTAGCCTGCGTTGTATGTATGATAGGCAATGCACAAATATCTAAATCCAGCCATTCTGGTCTATATCTAAGTTCCTTCGAGACACTTGCAGCTCTCGTTCACACTTTGACGCATCGCATTGACACATCGCATTGACACATCGCATTGACACTTTGACACATCTCATTGATACTTTGACACATCTCATTGACCCTTTGACACTTTGCCTTGCCATGGCGCTGGTTGCAGATGATTGTGACGTCCTTCCTGGACAACGCCTTCCGCAAGAACTTGGAGAGTGCCCTTCGCTTTGGCAACACACTGCTCGTGCACGACGCCGAAAACTTCGACCCCATCCTCAATCCAGTGCTAAACAGAGAGCTGTACCGCAACGGTGGCAGGTATACGATCGTAGGAATGGATGTTGTGTGAACCATACGCACGAGCGGGTTGGTGGGTGAGGTGAGGTGTAGTCATGGTTGGGTTAGTCTTATAGTTGTGTTGTCATGGTTGAATAAGTCTGATAAGTGTGTTTTCGTCCTTATGCCTACCTACCTCTTCCCTTATGCCTACCTACCTCGTCCCATCCCCCGCAGAGTCCTAATCAAAATCGGCGATCAGGAGATCGACTTCAGCCCGGCCTTCAGCATCATTCTGTGCACTCGCAACCCCACAGTGCACTTTGCCCCGGACGTGTGCAGCCGTGTGACGTTCGTCAACTTCACCATCACGCGCGCGTCGCTGCAGAGTCAATGTCTGAATGCCGTACTCAAGAGCGAACGCCCAGACGTCGACCAGAAACGCATTGATCTGCTGACGCTGCAGGGCGACTTCAGACGCCGTCTCAGGCACTTGGAAAAGGCCTTGCTCGAGGTGCGCGTGCTTGCATGTGTGTGTGTACGTCTATGTATGTGTCTGCGTCTATGTGTGTGTCTGTGTCTGTGTCTGTGTCTGTGTCTGTGTGTGTGCGTGTGCGTGTGTGTACCTGCATGTGTGTGTGGATGTGTGTGTGGATGTGATCGGCATGTGTACATTTCTATTAATAAATGCGCGTCTTTGCTGGTGTCCGGTTGTGTATGTTGAGCAGGTGCATACGGCTTGGCATAGGTTGATGTTTGTGCTTAATTAACCGATTTTAGTTTCTAGGGTTTTAGGGCTTTAGTCCCTCATCTCGTACGTCCTTTGCTTCCTGACGCAGTCGCTCAACACTTCCAAGGGCAAGATCCTGGACGACGATAGTGTCATCACAACACTGGAGAGTCTCAAGCGAGAGGCAGCCGACATCAACCAGAAGGTGTGTAACAATGAGCTACGGACACTTCATGCCATGCACTGTCTTTCATCTGTGCGTTTGCCCATGTCTGGCTGTGCGAGTTGAACCTTTGACCGCCGTAGATGTAACTTCTCTTGAGGGCGTGTAGTGACTAGAGAGGTGCAGAGAGTACGGACTGTTTGAATTGACTGTATCGTATGTGTGTGTGTTCACGGATGAGCTTGAGGGCGTGTAGTGACTAGAGAGGTGCAGAGAGTACGGACTGTTTGAATTGACTGTATCGTATGTGTGTGTGTTCACGGATGAGCTGATTTACGGTTCGTCGCGCGCCAACACAAGGACGTGTACTGCCCTCCCATTCCTCTCACACGAACATGTTCTTGTACTCCCTTTCTGATAGTCACCTGATATACATGCTCATACCCCCATGTGTCACATACACAAACAACCCCAACCTACACGCACATACATAAGACAAAGATACAGACAATCCCAACCTACACAAACATACATAAGACAAACACACATACATCTCCAACCTACACACGCATACATAAGACAACCCACATACATTAGACAACCACACAGACAACCCCAACCTACACATACATACATAAGACAAACACACAGACATCCCCAACCTAAACACACATACATCCAAGCCAACGCGTTCTTTCTAACCGTGACACACTGTCCACCCCATCCGCACTCTCCCCTCCCACACGCCTGCCCCCATTCCTGTGCCATCCAGTTTGCGGAGACGGACGTTGTTACGGCAGAGGTGGAGAGTGTTCGCAGCCAATACCACAGCCTGGCAGCTGCGTCAAGCGCCGTGTACTTCTCGCTGGAGCAGTTGACGCATGTGCACTTCCTGTACCAGTTTTCGCTGGACTTTTTCCTGGACATCTTTGCGCACGTGCTGCACCATAACGCCAATCTGAGCGCACTCAAGGACCGCAACGAACGTCTGCGGGTCATCGACAGGTGCGTACACAGTCCTCTAGGACATACAGATGAAGGGGATAGTCTAAATGAACTGTAGATCTCTAGGACACACAGATGAAAGGGATAGTCTAAATGAACTGTAGATTGATGTGTGTGTGTGGCCACATGACCTCGCCTTGAGGTGCGTGCATTCGTGCATTCGCTAGTGGGGGTTAGTGTGGTATGCCGTGGGCCGTGGTATATGCAGTTGCCTTCTGCTCAGCTGCATGTGCGTGTTTGTCTCCTGAATGTTCTACCTTTTGGCGTACTCGCTGTTTGGGTGTAGGGCTGCTTGAAGCAAACACGATCCCGTCGTGCAGCACCTTTGTATCTGTGTGGGCTGTTATAGCCATAGCTGTTCATCTCCTCACACAAAGCGCACATGAACTTCGATTGAATACTATCAAGTGGTGTGTACGTATGATCCAGCCATCCTTAGATGCACAGATCACGCATACAGACCTGTGATTATCCTTGTTCTTTGGTCGCAGAGAGACTGTAGTGGCGCCCTTTTATATACACCAACCGCGTGAAAACTCGCACGCAGTCCACTATACACTAGACACGCCTAACTCCAAACCTGCTCACACGAACGCACACACACACACACACACACACATTATCGCTCACACATACACACACCTACTCACTCACTCACCCACCCACTTACTCACTCATCCACTCACACGCACACTTGTCTATGCCCTTGCTACACTGGCTTACCGTCTCCCATTCGCACTACACAGAGACTTGTTCCGCACCACCTACCAACGCGTGTCTGTGGCATTGCACCAACGGGACCGTCATCTGTTTGCGTTTTTGCTCGCTATGATCAAACTAGAAGGCTCTGGCACGGGCGACGACATCACTCCGTCAGAGTACGAGTACTTCATGAGAGGGCCGCAGGTGAGCTATGTGTCAGTACCACGGTCACGTATTCTAGTACAGTCATCTGTATGTATGGATATCTGTATGTGTGTGTTGTGTATGTATGTATGTGTGTGTGTATGCATATATTTATGTATGTATATATATATATGTATGTATGTATAATCTATGTATGTTTGTATGTATGTATGTACGTATGTATGCATGTATGTATGTAAGTATGTATATATATATGTATGTATGTGTACTGCCTGTATGCATATATATGCATATATATATATATAATATATATATATATATAAATATATATGTATATATATATATATATATATATATATGTATGTATGCATGTATGTTTATGTATATATCTATTGCCATCCTACACCGTGCTGTAGAGCATTAATCTGCGATTATCTTCAGTATCCGTGTGTCGTTCCATCAATGCATGCCACAGTTCTTCACAATACTAAATCCAACCGTTGCTTTCCTTATAATGGATATACCTACCTACTCCCAGGCCTCCTCCGCCATCACCGAGAATGGCGATGCAGACCTTTCCGCAGGAGCCACACAGCTGCCCGAGGGCGTGCACCAGTGCTTGCTGCAATTGCAGGAATCAATTGCGGGACGCCCATTCCGGGACGTGATGAGTCATGTGCAGAACAACTCGGCCGAATGGGCGGAGTATCTCAGCAGTGCTGTGCCAGAGCAGCACGTGCCTGTGTGCTGGGCCCAAGACACCGAACTTTTAGCGGGTATGGGGGTCCTGTGTGTGACCGTTCGGATGCAGGAAATGGGAGTGTTTGGGCGTGTGTATTGATATTCCTGACTTTAAATGGCAACATATTTGGCATGACTGTGTCTCTGTTTAGCTGGCATGACTGTGTCTCTGTTAAGCTGGCGTGACTGTATCTCTGTTAAGCTGGCATGACTGTGTCTCTGTTAAGCTGGCATGACGTGTCTCTGTTAAGCTGGCATGACTGTGTCTCTGTTAAGCTGGCATGACTGTGTCTCTGTTAAGCTGGCATGACTGTGTCTCTGTTAAGCTAAGGAGTGCATAGCCCTAGCCGACACGAGGGCGAACTATCTATGTGGTATTTAGATTGTGCATTGCTGGATATGTATTGGCCTTCGTATTCTTGTGTGGAGTGTACATATGTACACGTGCACACCGACATCTATACACGTGCACAATACACATGCATATGACATATTACACACACACCCCTACACTTACATATCATTATACTTTCAACCCGCCATGCATATGAACACGTACCATATCCACCCCAGGGTGATATAACCACTTCGTATTCACTTAGAGGTGTGATGGCAATGGCTGTCTACCTATGTGAACACGGGGCAATCACGCCGCCAAAAAGCATGCTCACATTAAACCACAATTAGCCCAGACATTGGCCAACAGATACACCAGCGCCATTCTCGCGATACCGACACCGTGAGTCGGCTAAGACGTGGCTGTGTGCATATATTCTGCTGTCAACTGTACACGCGCGGCTCAACTATGTTCAAGTGCGGATTCCTTTTGTGTTTGTCGTATTGCTTCTGTTGTCCGCCCCTATTCCTTACAACTGTGTGCCCTCTGGCTCGGATGTGTATGTTCTCCCAATCTCCGTTGTAGTACGCGCCCCATATGGCTACCTGTGTGGCAGCCAAAGCACTTCTCTCGCATCACAAGAAATAGACCACTCACGCGCTTTCCCCACCACTCACGCGCCTTCCCCATACCCCTACCAATTCCCCGTACACCCTACTAATTCCCCATACCCCTACCAATTCCCCATACACCTCCCAATTTCCCATACACCTACCAATTCCCCATACACCTACCAATTCCCCATACACCTACCAATTCCCCATACACCTACCAATTTCCCATACACCTACCAATTCCCCATACACCTACCAATTCCCGTACACCTACCAATTCCCCATACACCTACCAATTCCTCATACACCTACCAATTCCCCATACACCTGTCAATTCCCCATACACTACCAATTCCCATACACTCAAGTTCCCATACACCTTACCACTTCCCGAACCACACNGTGCACTNTCGCCANGTACGCTGCTATGGGTCACACGG
>NW_014038917.1:11737-12599 GCF_001186125.1 Sphaeroforma arctica JP610 | reverse complement strand
TATGACTGTGCTAATTTTATGTTTATATGTATGTATGTGTATAGATTATGATTGTGCTATATTTATGTATATATGTATAGGTATATATTTTAATGTGCTATATTTATGTATATATGTATATACGTATATGCGTGTATATTTATGCGTCTCTTTTTTCTAGAGTTTATAAACATACGTCTGCGTGTGTGTTTGTGAACTGTGAAGCTGTAAACGCCTGAACGGATCAAACTGATAACAGAGGAGTACTTTCGGAAGAATGAAATGCCGCCAACAATATAAACACTCCCAGTCATTCGTAGTAGACAATTATCCAAATATTCGAAAAATACCAAACAGCACCACATGTGAAATCAATACCAAAAAACTTGTGGGCCATCTGCACAAACCTCTGACTGCTGAATATATTGTTGAACTGAGTTTTTTTTTGGTTGCGAATCGGATGTTTGTATTGTAGTGGTGTGCGTGGTTGTATACAGGCCTGCAGATTCTAACATCGTACTCAGCAAGCCCTAGTCACGCACATATACACTGCTATATCTCAACACGCACACAGCCGCAATATATAGAAAACCTGTACGTTAAGGAAACGTACACGTTTATACACAGACTTATACAGTATGTCCAAATTTTGGGCTGAAGATGACAGTGACACCTCAACGGCATCGGATTCGTCCGATGATGAGGTCTCAAATATTGCCATGACCAGCCAGAAGGCTTCTGCGATGGCGTAAGTCTCTTGATTAAATGTTATATTCAGCGTGCAATAGTTATGTCTGACAGTTAATGCAGTAGTCTTGTGTGTAATTCTACACTTGTTATAATATATATATATATATACACTCGCACACACTCACACACTGAT
>NW_014038917.1:6517-11081 GCF_001186125.1 Sphaeroforma arctica JP610 | reverse complement strand
ATACTATACATACATACATACATACATACATACATACATACATACATACATACATACATACATACATACATACATACATACATACATACATACATACATACATACATACTTACATACATATATATATATTTATTTATATATTTAGGGGAATATATATAGGTACGTATTTAGTACATGTGACGTTTTGGTATAGAATGTGGGGGAGTTGCGCTTTATCAATACTTGCTAAGTACATATGATGTATAATCTATATGTTTGTACGCAGTCTCTAATAACTTCGTTTGGAATCGGATTGAATATTTGTCGTATCACTGACACTTGCTTGTGTGTGCATGTATGCTTGACAAAAGGATGAGTGTTTAGCTATATTCATATATGCCCTGGGTGTGCAGAATAGACGAAAGAGAATTCCTTTGTGCCTAGCAATCTCGTAATTTGGATGTATATCATATATATAGCGTGAACCTTTGTCGATAGCTGGAAAAATATACAATTTGAGGAGGCGTGAGTTTTTGAAGACATTCGGTGTCGATTCAGTATATTATATCAACCTACACGCGTAAGCGTATCCCGTTGGAATTCTTTGTATATATATATATATATATATATATATACACACACACACACATATATATATATATGTGTATATATACACACACACACACACACACACACACACACACACACACACATATATATACTCACATGGACTCTTTACTTAGAAAAGTTGACTTACAATATTATGGTATTACACTTTAATGCGTTATTTTATAGTAAGTAGTTTCCCTACAATAGTATGCTATTGTACTTTGATGCTGTTTTTATAGATCGTCATCTCACAAAATGTAGATTAATGTATATAACGAGGCTATATATATATATACATATGTGTGTGTGTGTGTCACGGAGTTCATTTGATATGCTACTGCTCATAAGGGTGGTCGTGTATTATTTATATATATATATATAAATATGCCATGTAATTTCATAGTCTAGTAGTATTACCGTGCAAGTGTGACCAGTAAACGAACGAGAATATCACATGCATTTCTGGGTGTGTTGAGTTGTCATAGTAGACTCACAAGCAGCTAATTCAATTTCCCGGATCGAGATAGGATTAGTGTATTGGCTATATACACATATATCTTTCTTTTTCTTCGGCAGAGACTTGTGGTTGTATATGCAAGATATGCTGTCTAGCTTTGGAGTAAGCGGTAGTATAAGTGTACGTTACTTTACCTGTTACGTATCTGTACGTGTGATGATGTCGGTCGTGTTATATCGAAACTTGCACATGTATGATTATACGTGTTTGACAGCGACGGTGTATCAATATATATGTACCTATTAGAAATATTTTGTTCGGAATATAGGTTCCGTTCACGTGCTAGTTAAGCTATGAGTGACATGCCTAGTAGAGGGTATTTCAAGCGTATATAAGAATACAGGGCATCGTCTGGGGTAACTCTTGCTCACTTGCTATATCATCTGTCCGTGACATGAGTAGCAGAGGATATTGTTAGTATATTTACGGACACAATATATTGTTCTGGGTGTAGCTCAGATCCACTTGCCGTATGCCTTGTCAGTGTCACATGTCTGTGATATACTATAGCACACTGTGAGTTAGACAGATCAATTGGACTACGATGTGCGGTGACTGTGTGCACGTACAATAGTGTACCATCAATACTAGGCAGCTTTTTGCCATACATGATGATACAAGTAACCATTCACTACACAAATAACCAGCGAGTTGCTATACATATAGCAACGTTTCGCTCAGGATTCTTCATCGAGCATTAACAGCTGTGTGGTAGAATCGTGCGTATGTGCACAGGGGTGTACTGAGAAGAGCCATGTGTCTATTACGTCAACAGGCGGCCTCTATAGTGATTAGCCTGGAACACTATCCCATGCCACTGCCTATGTCTGCATTTCAATCATCTACTACTTTGCCACACCTAGTGGTTGCAATCGAGCGTCCTTGCATATATGCAAACGGACGGAACGGAAACGACAGTCAAATTGCATCCCGATATTCATACCGTATTGATAGCACATCTCAAAACAACAAAGCATAACGCACTCATCCATGCACACGAACTCCAGCTCCCACTACACGTACGGCTATCCTCTCTGAATCACCCTGAAACCCATCCCCTTTCCTCCCACACTACAGGCGTGCTACTCTCGTATCCTCGTCTGAGTCTGACGAGGGCGGTCGTGTGGTCAAGTCTAAGAAGGACAGTCGATATGACGGTCTCAGGCAACTGTGCCACAGCATCAAGAATCTGCTGAAGATCGACGACTGGGCGACTATTGACAAGAACTTCCAGGATATCAAGAAACGTATGTGTGTCTGTACTGGGTGTGATGCACGCCGGCTGTGGGTAGATAGATGTCTGTGCATATGTCGGTATATAGTCATAAATACAGATATAGAGTTGTATATATATATATATATATATATATAATATATGTATATTTATAATTATATATACTTGTAATTTATATTATATCTACTAAAACATTTTTGTCGCGCACTATAATCGTCCACAGAGGTCGTTAAGGCGAAGGGTATCATCGCTGAGGCTGGTGGTCTGCCCATCTTCCTTGTGCGAACACTCGTAAACCTGGAAGATGAGATCACCAAACTGCGTGGAGATAAAGTAAGAACTATGTGCCTTGCTGAGTCTCTTGTCTTTATTTGTCTGTCTAAATTCTGGTATATATGTATATTGATATATTATATGTACGGGAAACTGGAGCATAAGTTAGTGTACGTGTTCATTAAAATCCAACGAGTTCTAACGAGTAGGAGTTCGAGAGAGATATGTTGATGTGATAGTTGTCATGCCTATGTACTGCGGTTTCTTGTCATTTATACCATGTAGTCCATCCGAAGATGGGTCGTTTTCACAGTAATATAACATGGGGGCATCAATTAACTGGTTGGAAATTAAAAAAAGAAGAGGGGTGTTGGGGACAGATTTAGAAAGACGTATATCCAATATGACGTCTCAAAGAACACACATGGATAGCATACATGCCTACACTTCAGCATAGTCCCGCATGCTCGTATATCTCAGAACGGGCGAGAGTTAGGAATATATTGCGGGAGTTTTTCATTCCTATCGAAGCTTATTCACGGTTCTCCTATATAGACATACATGTGTCTTGTGTATATATCCGCAAGCCGATAACACGGTCACTGCAAGCGTGGACGAACACATGATCCCAACCTTATAACAAGGGAGGTATCACGAAAGTAGCGTGAAGCTAAACGCATTATATTAAATCAAAACACACAGGAAAAGATCAAGAAGATGAACAAGATGAACGCCAAAGCATTCAACGCTCTACGCCAGAATGTTATCAAGTACAACAAGGAGTGGGAGGCGGACGTGGCTAAGTTCCGAGAGGAGCCCATACCCTCGACTGCATCTGAGGCTTCCTCAGAAGAATCGGCTGCCGGATCTGGTAGCTCTAGTGGGTATGTGGGGAAGAGCAAGAAGGAAGTGTGTCACTATTGTTTGTGGGGTGGTACATACGTATTCCGATATAGCGTGTTAAGAATATTTGTACTCTCACATACACACGTATTACATAGCTCTAACAGCCATGATTTTAGTAGCAGCTAGTGGGTTGGTGAGGAGATAAAAGAAGTGCGATGCTATCTGTAGCACTGTGACCAATACCTACATGTTTTTAAGTACATAGGCATCGAAACAGTTGTCTTTTGGATAATATCTACACTCGCATACAAATTCAAATGTCGAAATGCTGTGGTAATACCTGTTTCTACATACATACATATGTTGAAATACATTGTCTCATCAACATTTGTACTCTCGCATACACATCCTAAAAAAATGCACCATCTTAACACTACTCATACTCTCTCACACACATACACAGCTCTAGCAGCGGCAGCTCCAGTAGCAGCAGCAGCAGTGAGGATAAAACCGTGAAAAAGGGGGCACCCGTCAAGGCTCTGGGAAGTGACGATGATTTCCTGAGTTCCGATTTCGGCTCGGATTCCAGCTCCGATGACTCCGATCTATCGGTATGGCCTACTGTGGACTTGAGCCTCCCTC
Source organism: Sphaeroforma arctica JP610 (assembly GCF_001186125.1). Classification (NCBI taxonomy): domain Eukaryota; class Ichthyosporea; order Ichthyophonida; genus Sphaeroforma; species Sphaeroforma arctica. The sequence continues at coordinate 6,981 of NW_014038917.1, read as the reverse complement.
GGTGAACAACTTTATATGGACTAGTGGGGGTGTGTGTTTTCCACGGGGGGATAGTTTGTTTACTGGCGTGTTATGATGCGTCTTTAGCTCAGGGACCTACTTTTTGTTGTATGTGTGTTCATTTGCGGTGTGTAATTTTACGTTGGTAGGGTTAGGTTGTGTACTGTTATGTTATTATCATATCATAATTTTGTTATTCAATTCTCGCTCGGCCGAATCCAACCTTCTCAAAACATACTCTCCCACTAAATTCTATTTAACTATCGACCAATAGGAAGTCGAGGATGCCCGTCCCGGTGAAGCCAGATACGGAGCTGCCTTTTTCTTAAAGAAGGCCGAGGTGGTAAAGACACGCAAACCCAAAAAGGTTGAGAGCGATGACGAGGAGAAGGCTGCGGCCAGGAGTCTGGATGCTGCTGGTGAAGGTATATATTATATTGTATTCTAATATATATGTATATGTA
>NW_014038917.1:0-6497 GCF_001186125.1 Sphaeroforma arctica JP610 | reverse complement strand
GCATATACATATACATATACATATACATATACAATACATATACATTTACATATACAAACATTTACATATACAATACATATACATTTACATATACATTTACATATACATATATATATATATAAATGAACGCTTTTATATTTTGTTCGTATAAGTGAGGTCGGATGGGTTCCTTTGTATTGTTTCAGATTGATCCACAGAGACGTAGCTCATTCACTCTATTGCATATATTTGTATACATGTTAATAGGTAGTGATATGTCAATAATCCATGTATATACGTGCTACCCTGGTATTCTGAGAGGCATTAAAGGGATTTCCCGAAGCCGCTTTCTCTGGAAACCCAGGGGAGAACAAACTCGTTGGTGACGTTCACTATCAGTGTTGGTTACTAATGGCAACATTGATCCCGTACGCAACGATACATACTAAATTGCATATGGGCATTATGTAGACGAGTATATTAGTATAAGTAAGTATATGTGAAAGCACACTTTCATGGAGGATATGAATGGGGATTCGTATCGAAATATAGATTCTCAGTGTATGTATATATAAAGCATGTAAGTAGTACACACACACACACCTTACCCACAATTCACCCGTCGTCAGTCATCAGGCTCACAACCCCAACCCCTTCCCAATGTACCCCAACTTCCGCTCCCCCCTCTACCCAGGCGAATCCGACGACGAGATTGAGATCAAACTGACGGAGGTCAACAAGCGCGCTGTGCTGACCTTCCCCAAAGACACAGAATTTACACACGAGGTGTTCACAGCCAAGATCATCGAGCTTCTGAGTGGGCGCGGCCGCAAGGCTACGGACAAGGGATCTATTGTGGACCTTATGGAGCAGCTTTTAGAGGTGTGTTGGATGAGGCTGTGGCGTAGACGGATGTTTTTCGTTTGGCTTTTGACTCCCGTATGACAGGTGAATGCCGCGAGGGTGTATAAGATGGCTCTGACATCTGTTGGGCGGAGGTTTGAAGTGCTCCAGTTTTTTGCTTTTACCCTACATATCGATTAAACCCTAGAGCCCCAAGATTGTACCTTATACCCTAACCCCTCCTCAGGGCTTGCTCCCAGCATTCATTAAGAGTAGAGTCACTCTGAACCCCCACACAACTAAGTGACGACATGCACTGTTTACACTTCCTATCATGCACTGTACGGCCAGCCTGTCTATAACGTGATAGTGGGTATATGCTTGGTTCGGTTGGTTGTTTCAACCCAGTACTCTTGACTAAAACCCTAAAACCCTAAAACCCACACAGCTGAGTGATGAGAAAGAGATGGGACTGGGCATGCATGTCAAGATTGTCCTGGCGCTCATCGCGGCACGCTTTGACTCCGTCAAAGCCTCACAACAGTGCATGGACGTGTCCACGTGGAAGGCGTCTCTGACCGACTTAACCAAGGTGCTGGAGATTGTGGCCCAGAACGAAGACATGAAGGTCCTGCGCAACCTGCTCGAAGACGAAGAGATATACGAGACCACCGACGGCAAGCCCGTCATGCAGGTGGCCGGGGATTTGATGTCGTTTATTGAGCGTCTGGAGGAGGAATGGACACGCTCGCTGCAGATTATCGATCCACACACACAGGAGTATGTGAACAGACTCAAGGACGAGCTCACGCTCATGGAGGTGATCAAGAAGACCCAGGCCATCCTCGAGAAGGAGGGTGACGGACCTACCATCTGTATGTGGGTTAGTTGTACATGACGTTGAGTGATGTGTGGGTGGATATGTGTATATGTAAGATGTTTATCTGACGATGATGTAGTGCTTTTGAAGTCCCATGTCATCCTAATATATATATATATATATATATATATATAGTGTGTGATAAGCATGTAGGTAGGTGATCTCGGATGGAAATGCCCAAGGTGTCCTGCTTTGGGTTGATCTTCGCTAGTCACACCCAGTTCGCTCAACTCCTTCGTCCGAATTAAAACTATATCTAGTCTTCACACAGAAATGTTGGTGTATTGCCATTGATACGAGTACAAACACTCACAGACCACTCTCACACTGACGCCCTACACTCTACATGTATACACCCGTCTGATTGACCACATATACCCTAAGCCCTAAAACCCACAGTCATTCACCTTCTACTCTTGTTATCGCCCCCCAGGTCGTGTATATATCCGTCTGATTGATCACATGTACTTCAAGAGTGATTCGCTTCTGACAAAGACCTTCGCCGCGCTGCGCTTGCGAAGCTCAGATGAGAATGCCAAGGCGTATCCTGAAGAGGCTGATCCCTTCGGTGTGATGCTGAAGTATTGCAAGTACCTATACAAGCACGACCACAGGTATATATATATATATGTGTGAATATAGAAATATAGACAAGAATATGGGAGGATTAGGTTAAGTATACATAGTAGTATTTGGGAGAAAAGTTCGATTTGTATAGTTGAACAGTACGAGTCAGAGAGTGTGTAACTGCACTATAGCACAGAGCAAACTATTCGCTTAATCAATTCCCTTGTTTGTTTCCCTCGCAAGTGCGAAACGCCATGCTCCACCCAACCCTCCCTATCTGCATCCAACCAACCCCGCACACTAGTTTCCCAAACTAATTCCTCAAATTAATTCTGCCATTAGTGCGCGCCTGCGTACCCGCGCCATGCTGTGCCACATCTACCACTTGGCCATCAGTGACGAGTGGTTCAAGGCCCGAGATCTCATGCTGATGAGTCATCTGCAGGAAACCGTGACCGCGGCCGATATCCCCACACAGATCCTGTTCAATCGTTCTATGGTGCAGCTGGGACTCTGTGCGTTCAGACAGGGGCGGATACCTGAAGCACACTCGTGCCTACACGAGTTGTACGCGTCGTCCCGTCACAAAGAGCTTCTCGCACAAGGTATGTGTGCGTGTATGTGTGTGGGTGCGTGTGCGTGCATGTGTACGTGTACGTGTACGTGTATGTGCGTTGTGGGCTTGTTCAGCGGTGTGATTGTAAACGTATGTATAGCTGAGTGGAATGGTTTGTACAAGTCGTTTGTTCGCAAGGTGGGCTGTTATGCGGGTGCTTATTTGAAGCGTACGCATGTGTATGTGCACTTATTATAATCGTGAATATTTACGTTTAGCGTGCACGTCTATATATGGAGGGCCAACGATTCTGGAATGATGCATAACATGTCTATGTGTATGATGACAACTGATTAACCGTACAATCACCATCTTTCGGCTGACCAAATCGTTGACCCCGTTTGTATTGAACTGTGCTATGTTTGTGTGTATGTATGTATTACCTTGTAGCACTAAATGAGTGCATATGCTTATGTATTATATCTGTTACGGGTGTGTCATCCGGTCAAACTGCACACGAGCACATACCCCTCATCGCTTCCACAGTTCCCATTTTTGCACCAGTTCCGTATTTGGGATTCCTTCTTATCTTAATTTTCCTATTCCCAATTTTCCCTATCCGCGCCGTGTTCGCTCGCCCCAGGTCTGATGAACACACGCTACCACGAACGTGATGTGGAGGCCGAGAAATTGGGTCGTCGTCGTCAAATCCCCTTCCACATGCACATCAACCTGGAGCTGTTTGAGTGCGTATACATGACCTGTGCTATGCTTCTGGAGATCCCCAACATGGCTAACATGGACAATCGTCGTCGCATCATCTCAAAGCCGTTCCGTCGTGTGCTGGACAGTGCGAAGAAACAGGTGTGTACTGTGTGGTGGGTGTCTGTTGGACCTATACCATGCTAGTGAAGTATAGTGCGAAGTGTGTGTTGTTGTGGTAGTTGTCTTATGGACGTAGAAGTGCATGCTAAAGAAGTACACTTGACCGATTTCTCAGTGGCTTTTGACTGATTTAGGGTTTAGGGGTTTTATTACCCTATGCCATGCTAATGAAGTATAATCGACCGGTTTCTATGTCGCGGGTTTGCAGAAGTCTAATCTTTTGAGAATTGTCGTACTTTGTGTGCATTGCCATACTCTACCCACAGCGTGTCTAAAAGTTTTTTTATTGTCCTATTGTTTATGTATCGACATAAGTCTGCAGGCAGTAATATGAAGGTCCTGCTGCGTACGCTCTGCGTGTTGTCGTAAATTCTGTTGATTGTCGTAAATTCTATTAATTGTCGTACTGTCGTACTTTGTGTGCACTGGCATCATTTAGCAAGTACTGTGAAGTCTGGTGTCTCTGCTAGCCACCCTGTCCCGTACCGAATCCCCAATGATGCATAACATGTCCAATCGTCTGAATTACAACTGATTAATTGTACAATCACCATCTTTCGGCTGAGGGGCTTTTTGTCGTATCATGGTGTGGGCCGGTGTATGGCAGCTGTGACGGGGTTGTCTTCTAGAAACATATGTCACACAACCGAGTATTATCAAACATAAGTCGCCATCTCTTGTCTCAAATCGGGATTGTTTGTAAACACTCGGTAGTTTCCCTCGCACCAGTACGTGTTATATATTTTCTTCTCCAGTATGCCTGTACTTCAATAAAGCCTCTCAATAGATTCTGGTACCAACTCATTGAGTGTGTACTAATAAGCCCCCTTCTCCCTCCCGCCCGTTCTAAAAATAGACCTTCAACGGACCACCCGAGAACACACGTGAGCACGTACTTGCCGCAGCCAAATGTCTACAGAGAGGCGACTGGAAGCCGTGCTATGAGCTCCTATGCGAAATCAAGATCTGGTCTCTATTATCGGCCGATAAGGATAGAATCCTGAGTATTCTCAAGGCCAAGACACAAGAGGAGGGTCTCAGAACCTACCTGTTTGCATACAGTGGTGTATATGCGAGCATTTCTCTACCTGACTTGGCGTCTATGTTCGAACTGTCTGAGTCTCAGGTATGTATCGTATACTGCTTCGAGACATGTTGTATATATATGTATGTATATGTATATGTATACATCTTGCATAGAAATTTTTGAAAGCTCATCATAGCTATGACTTATGTTTTTTTTGGTCGTTCATAAGTTTGTAGCTTTGTACCCATACGTTTGTAATGTCTGCGAATTCTATTCTGCGACTGTGTCATGGTCCTTCGTCATAGTTCGTTGTTCTTGTCGCGGCTATCCTTGATGATGCAGAGCATGTCCACTTGTATGATTCTACAACTGATTAATTGTACAATCACCATCTTTCGGCTGAAGGGAAGCGTCCGCATGCCACGTACACTACCAAACCGGCACAGACACCTCTGCCCTTTTCGTAGTACCAATACAACTCTGCAACCAACCCAACCCCATCCCGAGTGTCTTGTAGCCTCCCCCCTCTTTCCTATCCCTTCCTTAAACCCTAAAACCCCTCTTTCCTATCCTTTCCTTCCGTTCCTTGTATCATGTCGCATCCCCAGGTACACGCCATTGTCTCTAAGATGATGATCAATGAGGAGATCCAGGCCAGTTGGGACCAGCCCACGGCCACCATTGTCATGCATCGTGCCGAGCCTACCAAGCTGCAGCACTTGGCTACACAGCTGGCGGAGAAGGACGCGTACTTGGTGGAGTGCAACGAACGGTTACTGGATATTCGATCGGGTGGTTATGGCTACAAGGACAACAGCAGAGTATGTGTGGTTGATTGGTTGGTGGGCTGTGTGTTCATGTGAGGGGAGTATGTTGGTTTATTTTTATGTTAAGTGTAATTATGACTATAAGGACAACAGCAGAGTATGGGTGGTTGATTATTTGGTGGGCTGTGTGTTCGTGTGAAGGGGAGTATGTTGATTTGTTTTTATGTTAAGTGTGGTTATGGCTATAAGGACAACAGCAGAGTATGTGTGGTTGATTGGTTGGTGGACTGTGTGTTTGTATGAGGGGAGTATGTAGGTTTGTTTTTATGTTAAGTGTGGTTATGGCTATAAGGATAATAGCAGAGTATGTGTGGTTGATTAGTTGGTGGGTTGTGTGTTCACGCGTGGGGATGGATTCAAGGATAACAGTGAGGGGGGGGTGTTTTTTGCTTATAAGTTTGGTTATAGATACAAAGATAGAGCGGAGCTATGTCTGTTTGTGTGCTTAAGGGTGCAAGGATATCAGCAGAGTATGTTTGCTTGTGTGTGGTTGTAGAGGCAAGAATAGTATCAGAGTATGTTTTTTTTGTGCCTGTGCGTGTGTGTGTATGTGTGTGTGGAGGGGTTGGTTTGGTCGTGGATTACTTTCTGGCACATTTGGTTCTTCAGTTAAAAATTGTCGTTTCTGAATTCGAAATCGTGTATTCGCTCCAACAATGGATTCTTTTTCACGCGCATCTATGTGCATGTTGGAGAGAGGGTATAAGATCAAATGTACCTGAGTGATAGTATACATACACGCATCTGCTAACATACCACACACCCATCTATGCTCGTATTAGGGAGGATACAACAACCGGGGTGACCAAGGTGGCCGAGGTCGTGGCCGTGGCCGCGGCCGCGGACGTGGTGGTCGAGGACGTGGGGGTGGTAACACGGACGGAGGCAATAGAAATAGTCGTCAGTATTAGGTTCTTATAAGTGTTCGCACAC
>NW_014038918.1:5915-12600 GCF_001186125.1 Sphaeroforma arctica JP610 | reverse complement strand
ATATATATATGCCATAGATGGCGCGTTTCAACTTGAGCACAGTATCTGCGGGGTAGTGGCCGAGCTCTACCGATTCTTTTAGTAGAAACATATACACAGGTGCGTCCAAAATACTGTAGAGGAACGCAAATGTAAAGTCAAAGTGATACACCTGCTTGCGTTCAAAGGTGGTGTTAGCGAGGAAGAAGTGTAGAGACATACTGTGTGCAGCGGGGAAATATGTGTCAGTGTAGCTGTCCTCCTCGACATGTTCGTCGCCCCGGATAAGGCGTAGTGGTAGTCGAGTGTCTTCTGTGATGGACAGGAAAAGTCATAAGATTTTGGCGAAAATTTTGAGGTTCGGGGGTCCGCCCTGGACGGGCAGGGTTAGAAAGTGGGGAGATCAGGAAAAAATACGGGTGTTCGTGTAGCTGTATAAATATTTGTCGCGGTTTGCGGAGGGTGCATTGTGGGAACAGAGGTGGCAGCAGGTGGGTGAGGAGGTGCTGATGGAGGGTCGTCAGGTAAGAGAGCAGTAGCAAGAGTTAGAAGCGGATTATTGGGGCCATTAAAGTGTGTCGGCAATGGTTCGGCAGTAGGCCCAGGAGGGATATCGGCTTGGGTAAGATAATCAAGAGAGTTTGGGAGAGTAGCATTTTGAGACTCTGATTTGATGACATCTTGGTGCAGCGAGTTAAAGAGGTCAATAGGAGGCGGGTGTGGTCCAATGAATATAATGTTAGTGGTTCCAGGATCAGAGTTAAGCAACATCTAGCCCACAGGAATGTCATAAGTGGTGGGAGCATCAGAAAGAGATGCAATTTTACAGTCAGCTGACCATTGTGCATTACGCTCAGTGATGAATTTAATGTCCTTGGTATACATCCGAGTTTGAGTGTCTAGCGTTTGGATTCGATAGCAGCCGGAAGGAGATATGGAAGCCCGACCGAATAGGACGCCATAGCCAGCTTTAGGCAAGTATTCATGTGGTGCCCCTTGGCTTTTTCGCCCTGGAGTTTGTACGCCACAATGCATCCGAACCGGACACGAGGGTCTCTATAGTCAGGGCGCTGACGAAAAGTCGCCGCAGGAGTCCGGAGTTTGTCGCTCTTGCTTAAACAGTTGTTGTGAAGGTCACCTGCCCAGAGGAAAGTGATACCCCAGCCGGATTAAGGCCTGCCCGCATTTTTCAATAGTTGGCGGACATACATATTGAATGTACCCTGGGGCCGCTCGACCTTAGCGTTGCGTTGAGGGGTGTATGGAGGTGGTTGCAGTAGTTGCATCTGTAAAAGTCAGACTAACCCGGCTGACTATCGATGTCAATAAGTTAACGTAAAAGAAGGTACGATTTAGAAGTAAATTTTCATAATGTAATTTAAGTTTAGCTTCAGCCCATTGCTCCAAGGCAGTGTTGTAGGCATGTTTACGTCGAGTGGTTCATTGACGAAGGGATTCAGTAGGGCCTTTAGTAAGGGCCGCAAGGAAAGCAGTATCAACGATACGGTGGATACGTCGAGATTCATGCTCAAATTTGAAATTGAGGACAGAGTATAGGTTCCAAGGATCCTCTAGTTTGATAAGACGTGCCATGCTTACACGTAGTTTAGGATGCATGGAAGCGAGTACGAGAGTTTTGGCCTTGTGATAGGTTTAATTTCCCATACCCGTTTAATGTACGCTTGAATTTTCACTATGTATTCTGATAATCATCGTAATCCTTGATTGGCGTAGCGAGGATTCGTGCATAAGTTTGTGGAAATTTCTGTTCAAATTAAAAACCGAAGTGAGATGATCTGTGCGCTGGGAAAATATTGCAAGTTCCATGTCGCGCTCCCAGATATCAATGTTGGATCCATCCTTGTCTAGGACAGTCCAGGACACCACAGTGCCCTTTGTGGTGAGCCGAATACTAGATAACAGGTTGTCAGTATTCACTAAAATAGGCACACCCATAACCTAAAGAGACCTACGTATCGACTACTCAAAGGCTAAACTTTAATGTAATTTCTTGTTGGGATTTATAATAAAGTTTCTTATCATGATCGGTTCACAACCGACCGACCAAGCTGGTTTCTCGTAAACCAGGAGGCAAAGAAAAACCTGCAGGAGTTGGAGGTTTCTGTAAAAAGGAGATAAACTAGGTTTGCCTCCGATAAATATCCTGGGTTTACTTCTCCAGCGGAAGCTGGTTAAAACCATTGTCACAGACCCCCACAGTCGACGACCGACACCCACGGCTTACCAGCAACGTGACCAAATATCTCACTCTCGGTGGTGATGTTGAAAAAGGCTTCTGTATCAGCTTATTAGCCTTTCACTAGCAAAATAGTGCAGTAGTCAGTACCGCCAGATTTAGCATAGCCTTCTAAATTCATTAGGGTATAGAGAAAGTGTATTTGTAAAAAAAAACAATATGTATTCCGGGATCCGACACTTTGTCCGTGGGCTGAGTGGTACACTAGCTGGGAGGTGGTTCACTCACGAATAAAGTATCGTTGAGTGGTTCACTAACGAAGAATGATTCACTCGACGAATCACAACGGGTGGGAGTGGCACTCTTATACATACGCAGCGGAGCGGCACACTCGCAGAACAACACCGAGTCAACACACAACGCAGTACGCTAGTGACACCAGCAAGATGCTTATCTTGTCCCATTCATCCAGCGGTCCTCCCCTGTCGATATCTCTACGATGGACACAACGACGGACGTGGCTACAGTAACCGCTGAATCTCCTATGGAATTAGGCATTCCACTGGGCCCACTTCGTTTCTTATATCCCTCGTCATTTTTCTGCACAAAATTGAATAATGCCCAGCGTAACTATGGGGCAACAGACAGAGAAATGACGGGGTGCGCATACGCTATGTTCAATAATTTTGCTATATGCCGCCGGTCAATGCGCCCAGTACTCCTAGTGTCGGACCACAAACCACTTACACCCATGATTAAGCACCCCGAACAATATATGCAGGAGGATACAGCGCGCAATAGTCAATATCTCCGGGCAATGGCAGTGATTAACGAAGTCGAAGTAGACATGCAGTAGATACCTGGTTCATTGGCTCTCTTTGGCGACTACTTCTCCCGTACTACGGATCACTTGGAACCCATACTTCAACCAGTAGCCAAACTACGCGTCTATTGGAAGCCTACGCTAGACCAGGGCACAACCAGCCATCCGATAGCGGCAGTGATTTTGGTCGGTTCCGGACCGACCCCACGAGTGTCCTGGCATTCACGACTAACCCAAAACGACAGCTCATTATGTCATTCATTTCAATTTAGTTGGGCGTTGAATTCTATATGGATCGACCTTGCCCAGCAACTCCACGGTTATATTACTGTGTAGCTGTTCGCGAGCCATGAGGATCATATCCTGGATGTTTATACCACCGCCGATGGTATCGGCACCTGGGGTAAGGTGGATACGTTTGGGGTCGACCTTCGCTACATTTTGGCATACGCTAATAGCCCTTGGCCGTTGATTCACCGCTTCCTACTGTATTTGCCCATGTCCCGGACACGGCGGTTATCATGATCGTACTTTTTATATCCAATGCGGTTTGGTTGCCGTTGTACTATTCATTGATTACGGACGCTCCAATTGTCATTCCACACCGTCCGGACACGTTACTGCATCGAGGACACCGTATCCTGGGCCTCCCACCTTGGGAATTTACCTTGATGGCCATGCTGACAGGCGGGGGCACCCACGTCCTTCACTCATGCTTCGTACGGAATTCTGGGACCGTCTGGGCAGCCGGAGTCCCCCTCCAATTCTACTTTCGCTAGGATACGAGCTGACACCGTTTTTTGCCAGCACACGCTCACAAAGGGCACGAACACCGTTACCCGAATTCGACATCGAAGCGGAGCCGCTGGCTAAGGCCCAAAACGATGCGGTTCAACTGCACAACGAGGTACGTAAGTGGAAATGGCGATTACCAGATCACCAGCTCCACCACCACCGTCCGTTAGCACAGATCCCGACGACGACCCAAGAATTGCCGCGCCATTCCCTAAAGATTGGGTTGAAGCAGATAATTGGATCGCTTAAGAACTCGAGCCGAGCACAGAGGTCAGCATACTGTTAGCCGCCGACGACTCGGTATCGTCCTCTGTACCCGACCCTTCACACCACACACTAGGGCGTGACGAGTCGGGCTTGGCCAAGATAGTGCAAAGGTTTGACGCACCAGTAGCAATGGATTCGTTTAAGGAGGTGCCACTGGGCACGGGCGCGCGGGCAGTGGCGAATTTCCTCGATGTCCCGGATCGACCCTGGAACCTCCCTCGCTCCCTTCCAGAAGACGTGCCGTGCCGTATTCGGTGTCACATCACCCTAACACGGATGCCCCAATCCAGAATTGTCGGCATAGCAAACAAGCGGCTGTTTCCCGCGTGTTTACAGAACCGAAAACGTTACAGCAGTTGGAGGACCTCCAGCTGCGTTGCATGGAGAAATCGGTGCCTCCGAAGGCCGCCTTGGAATCCATATGGCTGTGGCACGATGGCTACTGCCATCTGCTGGCCGACCTATTGCGAGTGTTGGCCCAGGAGAAGGGCGGATGGAACATACCGGCGCGGGTGTTGAAGCCTATACTGTATACATGTTCTGAGTGTATCCGCTCTGGTAAATCATCTGGTCTCACGCGTAGCGTTCTCCAGCAACCTTTGCGCCCTCAACGTATTGCGGATGAGGTCAACCTTGATTTTCTGACCATCAATAAGGACGCCTACGGTGGTATAACTTATTCGCGATGGGCCGCCCGTTGGATAACGAGGACCAGACGGTGGCGGTCACTATTCGGTTCTGTAACGAACATATATCTACCCGCGTGGGCATGTTAGGGAATTCGTGGTTGACAAAGGCATCCCTATTATCAGCAAGCAGTTCCAGGATTACTGTGCCGAGCGCGTTACAACCATCCACTGTGTGACTATCGAAGAGCACAACGGGGGTAACGGCCGCGTAGAGGCGCTGAATAAGACCTTCAGTCCTGGCTTACGCGCTCTTTGGTAGTTGATCTCCACCACCTCTGGCGTGAGATGGACCATGTTTTCTTTGATAACGACAATGCGGCTTATTCGTCGGTCATAGGCACTAGCCCGTATACACTGAAGACTGGACGTATTTTTGCACATGCTACCGATGCTCAGGTGAAGGCTGTGTTAGATAAGGTGCTCGGATTCATACAGCCACCGTGTCGCTGAGCAAGTCATCACTCTCTGATGACGAGGAAGCAATCGTAGCAGTACATCAAGGATGTCGGACTCAATAAGAAATATCGAGTACACATCAAGAATTTGAATGCGTATACTGCCCAGGTGGGCCGCCCCAAACGTCCCCCGCTCAGTTCGTTGATGGGTTACGTGTACGGTATGCAGTTATTCTACGAGTCTCAAGTGGCAGATCTGTCTCAGGATGAGTGCCAGGAGCTTGTGACTGCGTTTCGAACGTATCCTTCTGCGCTCAAATTGTACCTGTACGGTTGCAATACAGCGTGGAAAAATGGACCAAGTTAACAAATCGGGTTTGTCATAAGCGTTGGTTTGTCATAAGCGTCTCGACGCATTTTCGCTCGAAGATGAGGAATATTTCAATGCTCATACCCAGTATGTGGTTAATGCCCAGACGACAACCAGACCAACTGAATTTCTGGGCAGGACGCCATGCTGTGCAGACGTTGTTGGATCGTTCGGTTGATGTTAGTTCCCGGCCGGATGTCCTCCAGGATGGCGCCACCTCGATCTTCTGTAAGAATCAGTTAGCCATCCCTATGAAGACTTGACTACTGAACATGTAGATCGATTGTATAGATCAGGAAAACATACACAGCACTAACGCGATCATGTTTCTCCACAGAAGTGGACAGAACGTCGACAGGCAATTACGCCCGAAGAGCGTAAGGACTCGAGCGCTGCACCTGTGGCATATGAGCCAGATGTGCTCAGCGTATCTATCCTTACGAGGTACTACTACCAGAACTTCAGGCTAATTACTCGCATGTTCTGACATCCGGCCGTGAGTCACCCGTCCTTGAGAGTATTATAGACCCATAGGCAGGTAGAAATACTCCGCCACCTTTACCCAATTGGAATGACAATCGTCGGAAACCAGTTAAGACTGGGTATGTTTTCCAGACGCATGAATCACCCAAGATTATAATACCAACCACGATCCGAGGGACAGAGCACCGAAAGACCTCGACCATGGATTTTACAAGGGGTAATAAACACCCCCGTAAACGTGTTAACGAAGTCGAATTTAATCGCTTCGATCGCACAGCATTGCACCAGCCCGCAGAGGATTTCCACTCTGACGAGGTGACCGAACTTAACAAATCGGTCGACGATTACACAATTAAAATGGAAATCGCCCACGATGCGCATCATGCTGATGATGTATCATATTTTGCTAATATGATTGCGATTAAGCAAAAGCGCATCGATCAGCTACGTAAGGCCTAACGTGGACAAGACCATAGGGATAACCAGAAGTACAAGGGACAGATCAGTCGACTTAAGTCGAACTGGGATGCCAACAGTAAACAGGTCGAGTTTATAAACAACCATGACCTCGATACGCTAACCCGTACACTTAATGCGTTTACGGTCATGCTGGAGACAAATGATATCGCCCCCCAGCAATGGATCTCCGCTTTAATGCAGACGTTTGACTATACAGGTACAAGTTAC
>NW_014038918.1:0-5098 GCF_001186125.1 Sphaeroforma arctica JP610 | reverse complement strand
TTTTATTCTGAAGCTAGATGCTGACCTGAAACGTCCAGATATAACAAAGAACAAGGCACAGCGATGGTACGAGTTCCTGGTTATGCACGTGTTCTGTAAGAACATAGGGAATAACGACCGTGTGAGCCTGTACACCGAGTTGTGACGTAAACACGCTACTGAGGCTCGAGGCAAGGGACATGAAACAAAGTTTTATCTATCCCGACTTACGTGGGAACAGTTTTGTGAGAATGTATCCACCCTTTTTCCCGCACACCGAGTAATATCGAAGGGAAAAGCGGCTGTTAAGAAGCCGCGGGAGCACACCGATCACGGGTACGTATCCAGGCAGACCTCAAACGAGAGACCCCAACATACACGTGCTCGTGACTCCACTCTATCCACGCGACCCAATAAACGGGCACGTGCGGTGGCGAAGGACAAGGAACCTCTATTTAAGGATATTAAGAAATGTGCCGACGCACAGTGTAGGTATGACATGTACCAATTGACCCCTAACGGTTATCGGAATGGCAGGCATGCATTCACTTGTACAAACTTTCTTATTAAGTGCGACAAGTGTGAGAAGACCAATGGCTATCACACTAAGTATTGTGACAAAAAGCCCGACATTAAGTTGAAGTGAAAGTACTACCAGGTACACTCGTTACACAGACAATACAACGACTCTTTAGATGAGCGTGTATTAATCCCTGTCTATTGCAATGGAAATAAACTCCTTGCGTTGATTGACCCAGGTTCACAAATTTCATGTATATCCGATCGCTTTGCATTAATGAAAGATATCGAAAGGAGAACACAAACAACTCACCTCATTTTAGCTGATGATAAAACTTCTAAGTGTGATACCATGGCCACAGATGTTTAAATCTCCCTGGCCGATGATAGGAGTATCACTACCCAAGCTGTGATAGTTCAGATGTCACAGAAGTACGACATTATAGTCGGAATGAGCGATTTACTCACTCTAGGTATAACCGTAACTGGTCTACCAAATAACATATATCCATTAAAGGATCAGTCAGACGATAACTGTCTGAATCCATATAAGCCCCAGTCAGACACAGTCAAGGCATTAATACCTGACTTTGCGAACAAAATCATAGATCTGATTCTAGTTAATAAGAAGATAAAGATCACAGAATGGGCAAAATTCCGTTTTAAGGACGGGTATGTCAGCCTTGACTTAACCACGGTGGACTTTACATAGTTAAAGTGTCCCTCAAGGAACTATTTATCCTGGAGACACGAGGCTGTGGTAAAAGAACAAGTTGAGAAATGGCTAGCAGATGGAGTGATAGAAATTAACTATCAACAGACCAACATAACTCTTGACGGATCGTTTAAGAAAGTCAGAGTATGTTTAGATATGAGTCCGATAAATAAATTATTACCGACTCATAGCTTTCACTTACCTCGAATTAACGAGCTACTGCGAAGGATGGAAGGTGCTACAGTATTTACAACTGTAGACCTTACACAAGGATACCATCCAATGCAGGTACATGAACCACATCGTAAATACTTTAGTTTTACGTGGAAAGGTAAACAATACAGGTTCAGAAGTGCACCTTTCGGGTTACACTCTTTACCAGCATTCTTCCAACAAGTAATGGAGGAAATGTTTGCAGACATGCCTAACGCGCAAGTCAATATAGATGACATAGTCGTCTTTTCTAAGACCAAAAGCGAACATGCCGCATTAGTCAGGCGAGTCCTTAAGAGACTCAACGAGCAAAACTTCAAGATTAACGAGAAGAATGTCACTTCGCAATGAGCGAAATACAGCTCTTAGGCTACCGTATATCTGGGGTAGGTATTAAAATCGACCCCGGTAAGGTAGAACACCTGTTAGATCGGCGAACACCAATTACAGGAAGAGATGTTAACAGCATGTGTGGGTTTGTAAATTTCTTTTCAGATGGAGTACCACACTTAACTGATTACCTTAAACCTTTTGGACACTTAAGATGTCATAAAGGCAAACTAGGATACTTGTGGACTAAAGAGTGTGATGACGCATTTAAAGCGCTCAAACACGCAGTCCAGCAAGCCCCTGATGTACAAGGACCAATCGATGGCGTACCGTTTGAAATAGCAACGGACGCCTCCGACTTGGCCTTAGGAGAAGTATTATATCAGATTATAGATAACAAACCTAGATATATACAATTCTTTAGTCGAGCAATGAATGCTTCACAGTTGAATTACCCAACTGTTAAACAAGAGCTATTAGCCATAGTGGCAGCTCTAACACACTTCCGAGAATACTTATACGGAACAGCATTTACGCTGATGTGTGATCAGAAATCTCTTCAATATATGAAAGAGATAAAACCCGACTCACAATTACTGAGTCGCTGGCATGATACAATATCAAAGTTTCATTTTGATATAAAACACCTGCCAGGAATACATGACCATTTACCGGATATGTTATCACGCTTCGTACCGTACTTTAATAAATCCGTACGTGAGTTACTAGCCACTGACTGGAAATGTAATCCCAGGTGGTTTGAACTGGCTCAAAAGAAATTTGGGTCACATTCCATAGTTATGTTTGCTGCACATCATAATGCACAACTATCGAATTAAAGGACTTTAAATCATCCTTTGGGAGACGCCTTTCAAATAGACCTCGCCAAATATAATGCGTGGGCTAATCCACCATGGCAGTTAATTGCCCAGCTATTAAATTATGTTCATATACATGAAGCTACCATCACGTTGTATTGCCCATTACGGAGTAAAGATCCATGGCTCAATAAATTAATAAGCATGATACAATGCGACCCAATATATTTAGATAGGGAAGTAAATACTTTCCTATATCAGGGTACTCGAGCCGTCCAGAAGCCGCCCTGGAGATATACTATAATATGTCGTATAGGTCCCATTGGAACTACCAAATGAACCCCTTCTGAGACCTTCCTTAACAAGGTCAAAGAATCAGAGATTACACTCTCTACTAAATTGAACGTTAAGCAGTTCAAAGGCAACACAGCAGTCCAAGCCCGAGGTCTTTCAAACCTTATTTCTAGAGGGATCAATGAAAGACAACACATATAATGCGACTATTTCATAAGCCAGGTGTAGCTAACGCACATGAGCATACTTATGACACTCATGCGAAAGCAGGACAGGAGTCTGGAAACACTACAGACTTAGAGACCACGCAAGTGGATTCTCAACACCCTGCTTTTATTCTAGAGGAGCAAAATGATGAAAACATTCTTGCTTGGCTGACGCAAAATCATAAGCTGAAGCACCAGAACGTAGTAGACGCACTTAAAGATGCTAAGCGAAATGGGATCGCGCACACTAAGCTGGCAACTTTAGTTGAGGTATGGGTTCGCACCGCTTAAGAGTGTGACGGAAGATGTTCCATGGCGCAGGGTCAACATTGATCTAATTGACCTGCCCACGTCCAAGCACACGGGCGACCGTTACGTATGCCACTTTTTTGATGTGGCGTCACGGTTTAACTTGCTCTATCCATTAAGGATAGGAATACGCAGACCGTGGCAGAATTATGTTTCCAAGTCTTTGCTGACCACGGGTGGCCGGGTATTATGTGCACTGATAACGTAATGGAATCGCTAGTACTCGTATCAGGCATATGCTACAAGAGAGGTGTGCCATATAAGCCGCAAACGCAAGGCGCGAATAAAACGCGCCATAGAAGACTTAAGTTCTTCTTGCGTACTGCATTAACGGATGATGCAGATAATTGGCCGTGCCACCTTAAGTGGGTACAAGCACAGATGAACGAGTGTGCTGATCCGGTTACATGAACTACACCCGCTCACTAATTTCGTGGCAGATACAGTGAGTTACAAGTCCCCTTTAACAAGGGGGAACCTGATCACCACGAGTTACCATGGTTAAAGAAGGTACAACGCATACACAACGATGTATATCCTTGCTTGCGAGAAATACACACCTTATTAAAAAGGAAAAAGCGTTGGAACACTACCAAGAAGTTGGCAGAGTATCAGGTCGGTGACAGAGGTAATTTCCGTCAACATAATTTCGATGCTACTGTATTATCATCTAAATGAACAGGTCCATATATAGTCTCTGTAGCAGACACTAAAAGTGGAACATATGAGGTAAATAAACCCGATGGTTCTAGTGCGCTTAATATAGGCAAAAGTCGTATTCCGACTACACAGATTGTACTAGGAAGAAGACATGACTCTAATGCCCCTCTTGATCGTTCTGAATTTAAAGATATTATATGGAGAACGGATAAGGCAGGCTATACATACTATCGTACACGCTTTATAGACGGTATAATCGCTGAGTTGACTTCAGATGCTTTCGACAATCAAGACTATTTAAAAGCCTTTAATCGAAAATGGCGTAAACGTCTGCATAAGTCACAAGCTGAAAAAGATAGCTTGTTTCCATCGTCTGAAGGCACGGAAGTTAACACCTATCCGCCTACAGTATTTCTCCTGAGCTTTAATGTTCACCCTTCATATGTGCTTAAGACACTGAAGCGTAAGAAACGTCCAGTCGACCACCACGGACCTACTGAACCTAAGCCCAAAACTCACAGGGTTTACTTCTCCGCCTGAGAAACATTAGCTATATGCTATGCTGCTCGCTTTTTGACCCATAATCAGCTTGAGTGAGCAACTTGCTTCTCCTGGGTCTTAAAGCTGGGTGGGTGCTGTTGTGTAAGATTCGGTCTATTAAGGCGATATTAACGACTTAGAATAAATAAACGCGTAGATAAATTCTAAGTATCGTGAAAATTCCGCCGAATGGATTTTATTTAGTATTTCGTTGTCGCTCTATTAGAAACTATGGTATGTATTGTTGGGGCGAATCTGAGAGACTCATATAATCCTATCTTTGGAAAAATAAAATAAAATACTATTCATGTCCTTAGTTATTGTCTTAACCAATAACTTGCCACTTATCAAGAATTACCGACTTAGCCTTCATCAGACTGGCACATCTGGTTGGCTGATCGGAGGATCAACTAGGTAACGTTAATAGTCCCTAGAAACCTATATTCGGTTGAGCCATTTCACTACCAAAGTACTCAGATATAAATAAAGTTGGAAAGTAAATATAGTTCTATTAA
>NW_014038919.1:6923-12601 GCF_001186125.1 Sphaeroforma arctica JP610 | reverse complement strand
GTTTACACGAGTTGTTTCCACCTTCTTCCCAGTTGTAGTTGTCTGTTGGATCGTGGGCTCTTATAAAGTTAGCTACCGCGAATATTGAATAGAAGAAACTAGCTTGGGTGCCATCGTACAGACTCAGCTCACAAAAAAACCCAGAAAAAAACGGTCAGAATCTCCGTCTTGCCGTATCTTCTTGGGCACAGGTGTAGTCTCGTCCGGCATTTTTACATACTTTTTATACAGGACAAGATTAATATAATATATAGCCTTCCTTAGATTGTTGAACACTGTTTCAGTCAATCTTCCAAAGATCCGCGCCAAATATGTTTGTGATAACCATTGTCCTGCGAATGTCAAATACGTATACATGAATATTCCGTCAGGTTTATAATGCTCCTTGATCTCTGCCACGAGGGCTTCAAACACTGCAAGTAGCATTCGCAGACATTGCCTGTACAGTCGAGGACTAAGACTGTTCATAACAGACTTTAGATCTTCGAGTCCTCTGAGATAGATTTCGTTATACACATTCACCCGGTGACCTTCCGGACCGTGCTGACTATACATATCGGTTACACAATCTCCAATTGCCAGCAGTGTGGCGGTAGTGTTACTCATGAGCATTGTCAACATTGAAAGTACCTTGATACTACGTTGACGGTGTGCCTCCGCATTGCACTCGCCACATTCCCCGGTACATACTTCTTCGTATTCGCACATATTGGTGTTGTGAACTTGTAATGGAATGCTCAAAGTGTTTATCAACACGGCATCAATTTTCATGATAAAACCCTTGTTTACGCGCGAAAGTTTGAGTAACTTTAAAAATAGAACATAATTTCTTCTCTCCGAAATGAAAATGTGGGTCACTCCTCATTTTCATTTCCAGAATGATATTCTCAAAAATCGCATTCTGGGAACAATGCCGAATTGCCAAAAACAAAGATTTTCAAGTTGCCAAATGCGACAATGTTGGAAATTCTCGGAGAAATTCTCGTTGAGATTTCCAACAACCTCCCCTAGAATTTCAACGAATTTTAACATCACATGAACTTCAGCATGTGAAATGAAAATTCTGGGGATTTGTTTTGTAATTACATTCTGGTTTACTCTTTGCAAAATATATCTCCTACAATTTGAATAAGTTGGCAAAAGCTGCCTTACATTAGGCTATGCTATTATACCTGATGGTGAGTTGGTGTATCAACACTTTTAAACCACCAGCCTCCCGGAGTCCAGGACTCCACTACCAGCAGAGTCCTCAGTCCAGGGAGGCAAGTCGCCAGACAGCCTGAGACAGGCCTTGCAAATTTCTGAATTCCGAGGGCAGGCAACTGCCCTGCAGGCTACAATCTACAATGTCACTCTACCTTTTGATATAAATAGAGTATCAATCTAACAGAGAGTCTATAGAGGGACTTATAGATGTCGGCATCAACTTTGTCTCTTGTTAAAAACTACTCCCGCATACGATACCTCGAATTTCTCGTACTCTGGGAATCTGGAATCAGCGGTCCGAGAGACCGATCCCATTTTTTTAAAGGCGCCTTGTATTGTTCATAGCCTTCAGAAAAAATAAAATAGAATATCAGAACTTCAGCAGACTATGAGTTGTTGTATTTATGTTTGTTACTCTCTGCCCTTTGCTGCTGGTATTAAAACTGGGAGTGGGCGACTGGAGTGGACGGTGGTCGTCTGGGCGCCCGCGTGCTGATTGCTGACAGCCTGACAGACCAGTCGGGCTGTCGGCTATTACTCTCTTCTTGGCAGCCTGCTAAATCAGTCATCAATACATCACGTCAGGGCAGGTGGCACTTGTGTAGTTTACGTACTTCTCGATAATTATATTTTACATTTATTTATCCGGTCATAGAACTTGCATCGTCTCACTTCTCAGTAAATATTATATTGTGCTTCTGTTTTTATAAAAAAATGTCTCGCCTTTTAGAAAAAAAACCGTATTTTTGTACAATTTAGGAGGCTATTTATTTATGACAATTGTTGTCGAATTTAAATTTTTTTTTTTGGGTTTTTAAAAACAATTAAAAACGTACTACTTTTGAGGTTTTTGTCTCTGGTCACTCTGCTGGTCAGCGACTCAGCTAGTGCCTTGAGTTCTTGACTCCTTAACTCTTTGACTCCTTGTGAGTCTTGTCCGTCTTGTCACTGTGCCCGTGGACTTGGCTGTAGACTGTAGACTGTGGAGTGTGGAGTGTAGAGTGAGGTGTTTTACTAACTCTATTTTTAAGTTATTGGCGCGGAGGTGCCAGTGGTGTCTACTCTACTACTACTAGTGTGCTCCACTGTTCCTTCGGACAATAGTCCGATCAGAAGGACAAATAGTCCGATCAGGCAGATTATTTTATTTCTTCTCTAGGGTCATGAAAATTCTTGACGATTTCTCTGTGAACAGTTCGACTGGTTTGGCTCCCCCCCCATAGTTACTGCTGTTTTCTTGCCGAGAGGGCTCCAGGTCTACGGCTTCCACTGTAGCGCGAGAGAATCTATCACGCTTAGTACCAACTTACTTGTGCTAAAAATGCCCAGAACTTGAAGACAAAAACAATCACAATAGTGAAATATAGCCTCCTTATCTAAAAGTCTGAACAGGCTCCTGGAGTCCTGGAGTCCTGTGTCCTGACTCCTAAGTTCTAACTCAGCGTGCGAAGCTGCGAATACTATAAAAACCGCCATCACTATTGTTCAACTATCACAAAAAAATGTATTCATCTATGATCCAAACGTTAACAGTAGCGGCTTCCCTAGCTGCATACTCAGTCGATGCAACTGCAATTCGACGAAGTGTGAACAAGCTAACACAGGGTACCACCTGGACACTCGAGGCATGGGGATATGAAGACACCAGTAATGGCTACATGATTGACATCGATCTACAGACGAAGTCAAAGGACTATGTCAAGTCTCTTGTAGACGGAGGACAGTACGTGGTGTGCTATTTCAGTGCCGGTACTGCCGAGGATTGGAGACCAGACTATCTCGATATGATGGAGTATGCTTCAAAAGATAGCCGATACCCCGGAGAGTACTGGATGGATATCACACAGTGGAAGAGCTTCAAGCACTTAATCAAGGCCAGAATGGAGGAGGCAGTTAAAAAGGGATGTCACGGAATAGAACCGGACAATACCGACGCATACGAATATGGTAGTGACGCCGTACCGGGCGAAACCAAAGACAGTTTAAAGCCGTATCAGATTGAATACATGCGTTGGATGGCAAATACCGCCCACGAATTGGGTCTCGAGATTGCACAGAAGAACACCGTTGATTTGATCCCTGATCTGATTGACGTTATGGACTACGCGATCAACGAGTCTTGTGCAAAGTTCTCAAAGAACGCATACTGCAGCAATTATGAAGCATTTGTGAAGCAGGATAAGGCCGTGTTCGGGGTTGAATATAACACTAACGGTGATTGCAGTGATGCACAGGCTGAAGGAATCATGCGAAAGTACAAACACTCAAATGGCAAGCAATGGGTGGATTGCAAAATTAGTACGAACTAGACTGCCACCACCATTTTGTGCCACACTGCACTCGACAGCGTGACGCACAATCTGAATATATATATATATATATATATTTATATAAAATAAAAAAGCATTATATATATCTGCCCAGAATCAATGAAGTTTTCTCGATATTGTACATGATAGTGCTATACTTGAGCTTAGCTCAAATCACCTGCTAGATTGCAAGGTAGTCATGTCAGTCCTGATTTAAAGGACATTTGATATACGAAATATGATAGAGTCCAGCTATTGCAGCACCCAATTATCGCAATGGGTGAAGACACATTGAACAAGTAAGTGAGAATTGGCTAGTCCAGCAGGACAATTTAATTATCAACAGACATTGTGATCACATGTGAAGCTACTGCACGTTGTCAGCGACGGGAGAGTGCGACTCATGTGGTTGATAGTCCGGAGGTTTGAAGTATGTGATGCCCAGCAGAACATCGCTGTCACTCATATCATCTAATGCTAATGTCTCTCGTCGGATGTATCTCACCAGAGCTTCCAATTCTTGTATCGGGACGTCCGGTCGACAGTCATACATATTCCTGTCGTTAAAGGAAAGGTCTGAGTATTGAACACATTCTAAGCTGAGCTGCTTGCTGAGATACACCATGACACCTGAGACGGCACCGCTACACACAGTGCACAAGCAACTGAACTATCACAATTTATCATCAGAATTAAGCATGCCAAAAATAGAATTTGGTTATGGAATGCACTACCAAGAGGATACACTCATTCACTAACTGAACAAATATGAATGAGTGTTAAGCTTGCGCGCACATTGGGACAGGAATGCAAACGGCCACATGCGCAGGCGAAACCAACGTTGCATCACACCAAACAGCAGCATGCGAAGACTTGCAGACTGTGCGAAACCCACAAGGATTACGATACACAAAAAACATGGGGAGACTCATACCTCCAGAGAGCAGCAGCCAAAACCGAATCCTCGTAGAGAAGCCCTTCATCGTACGCAACAGTAAATCCCCAGAATATCTCCACCAGCTGTTTAATCCGCCTACCTACTTCCATAGCATCGGTAACCTGCAATGGAGCAGTAGTGCAATTGAGTCTACCACGAGGAACACTGTGACTGTGGGAATCAATCGGGAGCAGCGCAAGCCAAAGCGTGATACATATGGGTGTTAAGTGTGTGTGCTTATATGAGCAGATGCTTCTGCCTATACAAGAGGGCCAATCCTTGTACGGGTGCGTTCAGTCACACCCAGGTGATACGCAGTTGGTCATTGATCAATTGGCGGGTCAGCTTTAAGTTCAGAGATTAGTATGGGTAGTGATAACACATGCGAAATACTCGTGCTGAGGATAGTTTGTTGACTACTCAACGCTGAAAGCCACGTTTTCACTAAGTGAGACAATCAAAGATCAAGCGAGCAGCCACCCGCGCAAGTACACCTGAACTCTACACATGTGCATGCACGCACCTATGCGTAGAACCTTGCAGGAACATACTACGAACAAGAATGTCCTCGAGAGATTCGCAGAGCTCCATGCATTTACATACTTCCGCAGCTACGTGACGGCTACTACTATACCCCACAAATATGCTCACAGTATAGGTATACGCTTGAAGTTCTTTCCTCCCAGATAAGTGTACATGACTAATAGTTTGATGGTTCAACATGCACAAGCGACAGCCACATAAGTACGAGTCCGTAGGTACGATTTGCCACAATGTCACCACGCGCATACGTACCCCCATAGCGTATATACGCGCAGAGATGTCCTCCTGGAAGCACTCATACAGATCTTTGTTGAGATTCTTAACATAGTGGGGGTCGTCGAGATGTGCATTTCTGCACATGCACATCCACACGTGCAGGTGTGTGACGGAAAACCAACTCATCAGCGTATCTGAAAGTTTAAAGTCTATGACGCATGGTCGTGTGTAAGTAAATATTTTTGGGTGGAGTAGATAGTCAAGTTGATCATATCCAGAGAATCGTACACAACTAGAGTGATAGAGTCATACACCAAGACTGTCCCAAACTGGTCGGCGAGTGCACCGCCTGCTGCACAGCAGATACGATGACGATGGAGAACA
This sequence comes from Sphaeroforma arctica JP610, assembly GCF_001186125.1. Classification (NCBI taxonomy): domain Eukaryota; class Ichthyosporea; order Ichthyophonida; genus Sphaeroforma; species Sphaeroforma arctica. The sequence goes on along the minus strand of NW_014038919.1, from coordinate 7,006 downwards.
CAGCGGCAGCTCAACATTAGACACAATAACACCAATATAACACCGTTGATCACAGGCCATCGAACTCTTGCGAGTAATCGATA
>NW_014038919.1:0-5000 GCF_001186125.1 Sphaeroforma arctica JP610 | reverse complement strand
ATTGTCAAGCCTTATTAAAGCTGCGCAGAAATAGTTGTTGTCCACTTGTGCAGACCATCAGAATTGCGCATTCGTGTTAGTCAGGCGATGCCAAGACTAGAAGTTCAAATCAATAGCTCCATCATACATAGCCATTGCGAACCATTTAGCTTAATTATCTCTGGGTGGTATATATCAGTAGTAGCTTGATTCATGCATGACAATCATGTACAGCTGATTTTGACTCTTTGTTTAGAGTTGTTCATACATACCTTCCAGAATACAACATGCAGAGAGTCTACTTTCAACATCGACACAAATATTGAAAGCCACTTCATAGCCATGGGGCTTTACAGACAGAGCAAACCACGCATGTATGGCATTAGGTGTGTCTTTCCTGTCATCGTCGGCCTGGGGCTATATGCAATATTGACAGTGCGTCGCAATCCGGGGTGGGAGTCTGTCTACTCGAATTCAGGTAAGCTTAAGACGTTGAAGGATTATAAGTAGACATTGCGGGTTTCTACAGGCTTCGCTATATGCTAGTGGAGTACCTTTGCTTTATGTTAGGTGATGGGTTTTATTTATCGATCCAAGAGTTTGAGGTGTGCAAAGTCTCTCATCGCAGACATATGCTGAACATCTCATCTGCACATACACACATATATCTAGAAACGAGATTTGTTTAAAATATAGTGTTTGCCTAAATCTTGGGTAGTTTCTAACGAAATATCTCAGTAGATTGCAACTAAATGTATTTACTGATACACGAAGTGAAAAAAGCGGTCGACATAGGCTAATATGCAGCTTCCATGCTATATTGTTTAGACATGTAGTGATCCACACACGGGCGTTATACAGTGCAACCTTGAAGTGTATATTCATATTGCTTGGAAGCATTGCAGAGTTATGGCTCGCGCATGCACATAAGAAAGCTGCACCCTGGTTTACAGCGTTGTATGCGAATCTAAAGTATTATTTGTAGTGCAAAGATTACTGTACAGCGTGCCAAGCACAGCAGTTACTATAACAGAGAGGCCGGGGTGCGATTTATGGCTCGCGCATGCACATAAGAAAGCTGCACCCTGGTTTACAGCGTTGTATGCGAATCTAAAGTATTGTTTGTAGTGCAAAGATTACTGTACAGCGTGCCAAGCACAGCAGTTACTATAACAGAGAGGCCGGGGTGCAGCCCTATCATATTCGGGTACTGTGTGGAGTCTATACTGCTATAAGCATTCATTCGCCTCGTTGGTGTACATTTGACACTGGCGCAGCCATTCGTAGTTGAGGTTGTACAGCCTGCATGATGAAATGGCAGATATATGTGACTGGGTAGAGACTTCAACCCTTAAATATGTGAGGGAAGGGCCGATTTGCACACCTCATTGTTGTATAAAGCCATACAGCAATGCATACTATTAATTCTGAGATGCATCCCAGGCCAATATCTCAGCTTAATCTAGTGCATGTCGCTCTACATATGCTACTGTTGTTCAAAAATGTGGCTATACCCGTAGTTATAGCTGTACGTTTAGCTCCGCACGTGGTCCGCCATGTGTGGCTTCATGAATCTTACATTGTCTAGTATCGATATATTCACTCTCGTCTCGGTCACACGTCTCATCGTAAGTCGCTTCACATAACTCAGAAAGCCAATCTAAAAACTCTGCAGCTCCCATCTCAGCGGAAGGTTCAAGCACAGACCCGTATAGTACATCACACGCGTATGTGCGAGAGAACGAAGTAACACAAGTCCAAGACCCCAACACTGCGGCAGTGCGAGATGTTGTGGATCCAGCGTCACCCGAGGAGGTTGTTTCTGACCCACAAGTCGAAATCGAGGTGGATGGTAAGGATAGTAGTACTGTTACAGCTGCACTCAAACCCGAAGACAGCGCTGAAAGCCAAGACAACACCAGGGAACCAACTAACGCTTCGGATATGAGGGAGAGTGAGAGCGCTGGGGTTAGAAGCGGGGATGGTATACAAATAAACGAGACGGATAAGTGGGAAAATAAAGCAAAGACTACTACTAACGATCCTGACCAGAATGCCAGTGATAGCAAAATGATGAATGTTGGTGCTGCTGCCGCGAGAGGTTCAAACGCTGGTATGGATGTTGTTATGCCTGAGACTTCAGTGGAACGGTTCGGTACACCCGGAGCAGTGTCTAGTCGCATACCGGCAGATTACTCATTCCGGTGTAATGGGACGGGCGGACAACGGTGGATTCGTAACAACGCTAAGGCGCTGGAGTCGATGGTCAAGCTGAAAGACTATAGCTATACGGTGACGACACCGTAAGTAGTCCCAAGCATGTTGATACAATTTAGAGAGTGTAACAGTCAAAATGTGTGAATTGATAGCCATTTTGATAAGGTCAATTGGCTGTATATACGTTGAAACTACCAAGTATAGTGTTCAGCTGCCCCGCACTCAATACTTTGTCATTCTAATTTTTATGCTATATACTCTATACAGGAAGTCAAACACGCACACAGCGGATGGCCACACAATCCAGGTGATCAGTGATCAAGACAAGGCACAAGTAGTAATCACGCAACGCAGCTGTGCAAAAGTGGTTCGCAACACATTCGACGTCTACGTTACGGGTGCTACGGTGTACCATCACAGGCGAGTGCAGTGTGAGACTGTGGGTATGTGCGTTGTGAAGTGCACGTACATGTGTATAGTAATTCACATATCTGCTGTTTGGTTTGTTGAGACGAGGCGCAAGTAGTAAACTCTAGATTGCTCGCAAACCACGGCGAGAGTTATAAATTCTACGTAAACAAGCCAATACCAGTAGCTTACTTCGTAAATGATACTAAATTCCGGAACGTCGTCATCTTCCCAACCGACCACAGTCTATTCGAAGTCCCTCAGCACAAACGCGACAGTTCTGGTGCCAACACCTGCGAGTGGACGGTCACACTCCCGCGACTAAATCCGGGGCAGCACCGTGTTGGTGTGGTACTAGAGTACTTGGCTGATAGAGCCTTGATGGAACCACATGCGGAGGCTTTCCCCATTAAGAATTACATTTCGGTACGTGATAGTATACGGTACTGGATGTAGAGTGCTCGACTATACGGACAATAGGCTCATACCCCTGGCTGTGCCAATATACCAGGTTTATGGCTAAATGTGCACGAATTCCATGTAGTTAGGCGCTGCGAGTCAATTGTGAGTGAAGTGCTCAAATAGTACTATTACAGACAATTATTTACCCATATATGAGTTTATGAACATGAATTAGATATGCATGTCTGAGTGTAGTCATCTGCCACATATCTACGTATGTATTATAAAAGTATTTTAAAATAGAATTAAAATTATTTATTTGTGTCATTTGGGGGGTATAAAATATTTTACACATCTTTTTTTGGGTATATCAGACACGTTCATAATATCACAATTACGCAGATAATGTCTATATATAAACTATATATGTATATATACCTACATACGTACCTATATACTATGCCTATATATACCTATATGTATATATATATATATTATATTATATTATATATATATGCTCAGAGGCTGTTTCCTGCTCATGCAGGTTTGTTCCGATCCTTCGCTGGCTGCGGTGGGCCAAGTATACGTGTGGAGAGGCCTGTTCTCTATTCGTGATATATCAGATGGATACAAGACGATTAAAATTCCACACTGTGCGCTGGGATTGCATATCGATGCACCCCATGACGTCCTGGTGGAATCTTCCTCCACACAAGGTATAGCAGCCAAGACAGTTTGATGTATCTTTGTAAAAAATATTTTTGTTCATTTCATCGTGTGCCAACCTTAAAGCACTAGAACGTACAGTGGATTTACTATAAGGGAACCTCCCCTCCCCTCCCCCCCACCCAACACCCATCGTGGTGCTATATCTAGTCATATGATGTACCACCGTTTAATATATCGACTCTTACTTAATCATACGCTTTGCGTACCCTATCGGGTCATTAAAAGTAGTCAAGATTCTGACACCCATCCCCTGCGGTGAACGCTGTGAAACTTACATGTGGTCTTGCCCATACAATTGATTCTCAGTACATTGACACCCTGCGGGTGTGTGCCTTGAATCCCATATCTGAACAATCTACCGAGAACCTGATACATAGCGACTATGTATGTCTCAGTCCACATCCCAGCGGCATGCTACGATGAGAAGTATTCAAAATTTTGAGCTCGGTTGATTGGTATAACACAATTGCTGCCCCACACGATTACAGCCAACAAAAACCGGCAGTCGCTGACGGCCTGTGCACGGGGGGATAACCGAGGGAAATGGGTGCACTACACGTCGGCACATCCAGACCTAGTAGAGACCAAGTATGACCTGGAGCCACAGGATGACTATATCTGGACACCATTCAAGTGCATGTACGAGAGGCAGACGATACCTGCTCTGTTTGCCTGGGCAGAAAGCTATCCCCAGGTGAATCAAACATCAGGCTTAAAGGTATAGCACATGGTAGTGCGTCGTTGAACTTCACAGCACAATCTAACGTCGTTTTGCTTCTACAAACCTCGCTCTCCTGCGTGAATGTATCAAGGTCTTGTAAACACATTGGCTTATTAGTGCATTCTTAAACTCTCATTCACTTCAGATAGCATTTGTGGGCGATTCTGTAATGGAACAAATCCGGTACCATGTGACTATCGAACTCAGCAAGGGTGAGCCACACAATCCCTTCTTTGATGACAAATCGGGTCATCTCTGGCACAAACCCGACACACCCTTTAGCATCCTATACCGAGAGCTCTGGGGTGTTTATACGCGCAAGTATGGTCAGACGTGTGCACCAGCCTGTCCCCGTGGCCATATTGGTAAGGAGAGTCTCGGGTGGGGTCGGGGACTATTACGATCAGGCACGAAGCACAGAGTGTTGTACTTTGGTGGAGTGTGTACGATCCTGAACCACTTGCAGAAAATCGGTGCACATGTCCACGGTAAAGTTTCAGGACAGGAGTGTAATATAGTGTACTTGTGGTCTTTGGCAATGTCT
>NW_014038920.1:3824-12602 GCF_001186125.1 Sphaeroforma arctica JP610 | reverse complement strand
ATTTATATATGGAGAGACATAGATAGATAGATTCGAAAATACATACATCAATAGATAGATAGACAGATGGATAGATAGACAGGTAACTAGATAGGGAGATAAATAGATAGATATATAGGTAGGTAGTACGCTATGTGTCGTGGCTGTCATTCGAAATTTTCGATGTCGTTTGCCATATCTGTCATGATTCCTCCGTAACTTTATGGAGTATTGCACCAGCGAGAAGGGGAAGTAAACAGTAGCAAGCTGATCTGCACCAAAATAATTCTGATTCCAAATAGGATGTATGAATATTTTTCTTATTTAATAGCTCGATTTTTCTCAGAGACTTTGGCAGAGGATCACTGGACCAGTCTTTGTATGATTCCTGATGGTGAGGGTTCGCTAATTCCTAAATATTTGAAAATGACTAGCAGAGAGGATGCCCGACTATTCTCGCTGTATGCGTTTTAAAATAAAGAGTATAAGTTATAATAGCGCGTAGGCTTCGCCTGCGGTCATGCGCAATACTGGATTTAAATCCAGTAGGGCCATGCAGATTAAAAGCATGTCCTCTGATAACGTGGGCCAAAGATGTGCAAGTTCCTCTTCTTTGTTGTCGCCTGCACAGATCTCAGCATATCTGACAAACCCTTTGCAAGCAGGGCTTGCCTGTTGAAACGGAAATCGGCCCGTCAAAACTGTGAATAAGAAAACACCCAAAGCCCATGCATCCACAGCCATCAGATCCATATTCTGAAACGCACGACCCCTCAATAACTCTGCTGACATGTATGGCACTGTCCCCACTGTAAGGTCTCGGGGCAAAATCAAGTGCTCACCACCTTGCAACGTTATTGTACTCCCGAAGTCTATTAACTTCATTAATCCATCGTTTCCTATACAAACATTCTCAGCTTTGATATCTCTATGTACCATCGAGCGTTCATGCATGTCACTCAATATCTCCGCAATACCCTTCACCGCGCGCCGGCCAATGTGCTCAGATAATCCAATGTTGATCGGTATGAAACCAAGTAGATCGCCCTGTTCATAGAATTCAAATACCAATGCCGGAGGTCCGCCGCTCTTTCCAGGTAATTCGACACAGAGCAAACGTGCGCTGTGCGGATGCTCTGCAAGGGCTAGATGCGCTTGAATTTCCTGCTGCATCACTCCAAAGGCAACAGAATATGATAATTTATCAACTAGTAATCGCTTCACGGCCACTTTCTGATTTGTACTTGGATTAACACCAAGGTAAACCGTCGATGTAGACCCTTCCTCCAATACTTTGATCAATGAATGGTATCCGGAAGTGTATTGTCTAGGATAAGCGGCGGTTAAATCAGTTGCTTTCCTCGCCTGCGGTATGTATTCTGAAGATTTATAGAAAGGACGCCCGGGTGCAATAGCAGTAGTCATGATAGTAAGTGTTTGATTATGTTATACACACACTTAGATGACTTTTGAGAGAACAGCGCTATGCTCGCTTCAAATGGAATATCAGAATATATATAGAATTATAATTACTACTGCAGTAATTAGTGCAGTTGGTAAAAAAGTAAATGCACGTCATATGGGCCGCAGATTCATAGTTATACTCATACATGTACTACGGACCAAAACCGATGTTATAATTTTGTTTTTTTCTTCAAAATAAATAAATAAATAAAGTCCGCTGTAGTCTGTGACTCTGAGAGTCTGTGGTGATATAAATATTTATATTGCAAAATTATAAATACAATATGAAAATCAAAATCAAAATAGACAAAAACTGTCTACCTATTTTAATGTAAAAAAAGGCAGTGCCCCGAGAGTGAAGCCTGCAGCCTGCAGGGCGCAGTCCACAGTCTCAGCAGAGATTCCTGGGCAGTGTCAGGGATTCCTGTGGGAATTCAATAGATACTTTATTTTTCTCGCACCCTGAGAGGCTGAGACCTAAGTTACATGCGAATTACACGCCCGTTATAGAATGTTAGTTTAAAAATATAAAAAATTAGAGTAGTAAACTAAAATAATATCTAAAATCTAAATACCAAAACACAGAAAACAGCCCATTTGGTAAAGTGGTAAAGCAGATGCTCTTTGTGAGGTACCTCTGTAAGCCTGTGAGGCTCTGAGGCTAAGTTTTTTCAAAGCATTTCAAAATGAAACGCTCTAGAGAGAGATTTTTAACAGACGAGGAATTTTAGGTCAAGAAATTATGATAATTCCAGCGAATGAATACTCCAGAATTTTCTGGCATTTAAAACCGTACGGAAGTACTTTCAGACCTGAACTGTCCTGAAGGCGCCTGGCCCTGAAGCCTGACGCCTGAAGCCTGAAGAGTGAGGACTGAAGTAATTTTCTTAAAATATATTTACAAAACAACCAATTGTTCATGAAAAAAACAACAAATTGTAACTCGGTTCTATAGAAAACTCGTATGTAAGTGCTTGCCCTCGGCCTTGTGAAAAGTTGTGAAACTTGGTGTTGTTGTGGGCTTGTTGTGTGCAGTTGAGACTTGAGACTTGTTCCGTCTTGTGGCCCGACACGAAAATATATACACTGTTTAGAATATCATCGTGTTCCTCATGAAAATCTAAAAGCTATGGAAAAAACCTTAATTTTACAAAACAAAAGGTTAAAAACCATTATTTCAATGAGATTTTTTTTTTAACAAACGCCCCAAAAATAGCAGTTTAGACGGCTATTATTTATTATGTTTTCTTACGAATAGTTTTTTTTAAACATACTCAGAGATCTAACTCCTGAGTTGGATTGATGTCTGAGTTGGATGCGGTACTGCTAGCGGTAGTAAGAAGTAGTGGATGGAACGAACCTGAGTTTAGAATTTATTAGTGAACAACCAATCAACCATAGAGAGATTGAAAATTTTATAAATAATTTTATCGACTTTGAACAAGAGTCGACGACTCGACGATTCGCCGACTCTTCGACTCTTTCAATGACGAAGGGAGGCATAATAATTATGCCAGAGTGTGCCCAGTAGGGTGCTGGCCCTGCTCTCAGTGCACTGAGGGGCGGGGGGGGAGGTTAGTCTGTAAGGGACTTAGTCAGGGGGGTGGTTGGTTGTGGACTTCTTGTGGGGTATCGTATGTTACTCTGTGGGCCCTTTGGCTTTGGGCCCTGCCGCCCTGGCCCTTGGTCCTGGGGTCTGCAACCACAGTACAGTGTTGGCCTGAGTGTACACACTGGCGGCGACTGGCACTGGCAGTCGGTCTGAAAGCTAACCTCAACACGTTGAACGTTGGAACGCTTATTTTTCAATAGGTATATGTTAAACGTTAAACGTTATAGTGTATAGTGGGTCCAGAAATCTGATATGGGGCCATTCTCCAGGTCAGCTATATTCTGTCCCATGGAGTCATCTGTCAATTGTCAACTGTCATGGCAGTCGTCAGTTGGTAAATATGATCTCACTTTCTAATTTCTAAGTTTCGTAGCCAAAAACGAAATTCAAGGTGTACTTACCAAGTCAAAACTGCGAATTATTTTCAGGCCATAATATATGCATCGTTCGTTTAAAAATCATTCCGGAAACGTAAAACGTTCATCGTTTATACACAAATCGTCTAACTTATTGAGGTTAGTCTGAAAGACTGAAACACAGGCTGGACAACTTCCTGAAGTCGGAACTCGGAAGTCAAAATTCGAAGACGTAGTCACGAAGGAATATTTGTATCATTTTTTCTAGAGCATGCACCAAATTTTAAAAATAGAAATACAAAAGATTGACTGCGTGAGACTGTGAGTCGTGAGGACTGAGAAGGATGAAGACTATTTTTATTTACAAGATATATATACAACTACCAATTGGTAAAATTCAAAAATTTAAAATTTAAAATACTTTTGGTCGCTGCCTCGCAGGTCATTGATTATGTTTATTATTGCAAGCACCAGCCTTACATTTTCACAGACTCTGCTGGGGGGTGGACACGGGGGCCAGAATACAAACAATCATCCTTTTGATATGGGGGGGGTTTTTTTTAAACGAACAACAATAAGTTGTGCTTGTATTTACTTTTTAAAAATAAATATTTACGTCGAAATTCCTTTTCTTTTATAAAATATTTTTATGAAAATAGATTACGAGAAGGTGCAAAATACGGATTTCAAAAAAATTTAAAAATACATTCAATTATAACGGGGCCCAGTAATATAATGCTGCGGCTGCAACTGCCCAATTTACTGAGCCCTATTTCCCCCCGCAGAGCATAAGAGCTGTGATTGAGGGTGGGTGTATGCGTTGTATTTTTTGTTGGAACTTATCTCTTTGTACTAGGGTCCGTCAAAGATCGAAAATAAATGGACCAATAGAAATTATGGTTTACTGAGTGAGTCCAGATACTATTGGTTAACAGATATAGGTAATGACCCACGATGTCACAAATTTTGTGACCTGACAAAAATTTTGTGATAGGAACCCTAAGCCCAGCAAGTTTTGACACCCAGCAAATTTTGACTGTGTGGAATCTTATAGTTCGGTACTGTAATATACAACAAATAATTTCAAACACAGACCGGATTCTAAATATTCTTATTTCAAAACGCGAAATTATGAATCTACCAAGCTCGGCTCACTCCGCCCTGCGGGGAGTTATGTTCACAGTTATTTTTCTTCTCCATTTTGAAATGGCTTCTGGTTTTCGTCGTAGCCTTCTATTAATAAAAAAACAATTCAACAAGAATAAAGAAAGCTATTCTATTATTGTTTACCTCCTTATTGTTTACCTCTATTTTAGGATGTAGACGGACAATCTGCAAACCTCTTAGATGCTGCTAGTATCATACACGATATATGGGAAACTAGCCAAAAGCATTGCCCATTGCTGGCTGAAATCAACATGTCTTCCGGAGGGCAACCTGATAAATAATGCGCCCGATTATGCGAAGAGAATCACATCTAGGGAAGAAAGCGAAATCCTTGATCTCACAGCAACGCTCAAGTCATATTATATGATATTTAATCCCGACGAGCCCATAACATGAGTTGATGAATCAACCGAAATGCAACTATCGAATATCGAAGCGATACTACCATATGGGGAGGTGCAGGAGCTAGAAGTTGAGAAGGAAATACACGATGAGTGTGATGAAGACAATGAAGAGTTCAAAACCACGAGTGAACAACAGAAGGATCGTTTTGACCTCTTAAAGTCTTGAGAATACGATCAAAACAATCCAAGCAACTTTAATGTTGCAGGCTCAGTACAAATCAACATGAACCTGAAAAGATCCCAGGCCCCATGTGAACACTATTGTCTACCTCTAATTTTGTCCAATTTTTGGCCGAAATCGGACCCTGGACAATATTCCAAGTTTGACTGTATTTTGTTTTTTGTTTTATTTAAAAAATAAATAAGGTATTATAAATACAATATGTTGTCTTTCTATAAATATTTCATAATATTAATCATAGGAAACCAAAGCATAGGAAAGGGCAAGACAAAGGAGGTCCCGAACATCTTTTTCCAATTTATTGAGGAATTCTACATAAACATATCCGACAATCACGAGCTGTCAAGAGGTCAAGGCTGCTGCACCTGAGACTTGAGAGGCTGAGAGACTGTAGCACGCATAGGCCACAGCTCTCCACAACCAGCTGTCGACTGTCGAGACTGGGTAGTCATAGCACACATAGCCTTCTAAATGAAACACGCACAGGCGTTATCACATCATGTCAGAGGATACCATCGCAAGCGTGGCCATCACCGCAAACGCTCAGTACTTCATCAGCACGTCTGGGAGACCTAAATCTCTCAGAAGGTACAACTATTTACTTCAGCAAATCCTCAAAAAGGATGTAGCGTACATCCCCATATCGTCCCCTAGCGGAAAGATCGATGCGCAGCACTTTCCCAACGTGCTCAAGGGTATGAATTGCATTGGGGGGGGGCATATCTAAAGATATTAAGCACAGCATTATTGCCTGCTTGGATGACATAGGTCCATTGGCACAATAAATTCAAAGTGTCAACACCATAGTTCGCCGATCTGACGGCACAATAAAGGTTGGCATCTACTGCTGTGAAGCTTTGTGTACATTGTATCTTGGTCAGTACAGTGTAGTGACTGGATCTTGACTATATACTGATGAATTTGTTTCTCGTCTAATCATGTGTTTGATACGATGTGAACTGTTTGCATCAAGAATGCGTATCGTGTAGTGAGTTTAATTGTTAAATTTCTGGTTGTGCCGCGGTTGTTTTAAGGTGAGGGTATGGCCTTTACACAAATAACAGATGTTAGCACTTAAATATATGCAAAATCCTCATACTCTTAGCAGCTTACAATTGTATTCTCTTGCAAATATTGTGCGCAATAGTACAGGTATGGTCCATTTCGTGTAGTATGTAGGCAAGTACATGTACAACTGCAGTGCATATCCACGAATTAAGTGTTACTATTGAGTACCGATTCTTATATATGCATGCGCAACAGAATGTGGCCGCAGTAGTTTGTATTTGACAACATATCACTTATAATACTTGTACATATTACTAATAGTAAATTTACACATATTACTAATAGTAAACTTGTACATATTACGAATAGTAAACTTATCCATATTACTTATACATATTACTAATAGTAAACTTATCACTAATAGTAAACTTATACATATTACTAATAGTAAACTTATGCATTTTACTTATACATATTACCAATAGTAAACTTATACATATTACCTATACATATTACTAATAGTAAACATAAAAAATATTACTGATAGTAAACTTATACATAATACTAATAGTAAACTGGTGCATATTAATTATACGTATTATTAATAGTAAACTTATACATATTACTTATACATATTACTAATAGTAAACTTATACATATTACTTATACATATTACTAATAGTAAACTTAAAAATATTATTAATAGTAAACTTATACATATTACTAATAGTAAACTGGTACATATTACTTATAGGTATTACTAATAGTACACTTACCCATATTACTTATATAAGCAATATATACTACACTATGGAACTCAAATCTGGTTATGACATTCTTCGATGCCTTCACAGTAGTTGCTTTGTAAGCGTCTGTGCAGTGGTCGTTCGCATTTTGTTCGCGGCTACTGGGATTACAGAGATTCGTATCAAATAGTACCATGTTTACTGAGTCGTTATGACTTCTCAAAGAAGCTCTCAGTAATAGCTAATCGGCGTAGAGTGCAGTCATTATAACGGATACCGCATAATCTCGTGCAGACTCAGCAGCTTGACATATTGACTATGTTACACTTGTTCACTATGTTACACTTTTTCACAATGTTACACTTATTCACAATGTTACACTTAATTCACTATGTTACACTTAATTCACTATGTTACACTTATTCACTATGTTACATTTATTCACTATGTTACACTTGTTCACTATGTTTCACTTATTCACAATGTTACACTTACTTATTCACTATGTTACACTTATTCACTATGTTACACTTGTTCACTATGTTTCACTTATTCACAATGTTACACTTAATTCACTATGTTACACTCATTCACTATGTTCTACTTATCCACTATGTTACACTCATTCACTATGTTACACTTATTCACTCTGTTACACCCATTCACTATGTCACACTTATTCACTATGTAACACTAGTTCACGATTTTACACTTGTTCACTATGTTACACATATTAACAATGTTACACTTATTCACTGTTACATTTAGTCACTATGTTACACTTAAGATGTTACACTTACTCACTATGTTACACTTGTTCACGATGTTACACTTATTCACTATGTTACAATTATTCACTCTGTTATACTCATTCACTATGTTACACTTATTCACTATGTTACACTTGTTCACGATGTTACACTTGTTCACTATGTTACACTCATTCACTATGTTACACTTATTCACTATGTTACACTTATCCACTGTTATATTTAGTCACTATGTTACACTTATCCACTGTTATATTTAGTCACTATGTTACACTTATTCACTATATTACACTTGTTCACCATCTTACATTTATTCACTATGTTACACTTATTGACAATGTAACAATTATTCACTCTGTTGCACTTACTGACTAAATTACACTTATTTACTATGTTACTTCTATTCACTGTGATAGAATAGACGTCTCACTGCCCATGTGGCTACACAGTTTCATCTGTGAACGTGCTCGTCCTTATACCATACCACATTGCCTCTCGCATGCGCCGTTTTCAAAAACATCTTCAGCAGTCCAGAAGGCGTCTCATGCATGTTAGCATGTGGTGAGATGACAGATTATACGCCTCGCATCAGTACCCTTACTCTCGAGCCAAACTTTGTGCAAGGATATAATACAGATGCCACTGGTTTCTGCCAAGCCATCAGTTCTGGCGTGAGGGAGTGTGGTGTGGATTTGAAGAAGGCTGTTGTGTATGGATACGGAGGCGTGTCTAGTGTGGTCTTCCACGTCTTGTAAAGCCTGGGGATCGAGGTTTATGTGACTAGTATGAATATCATGAGCAGTATTGAATATATACATGAGCACATGGATATACCCAACAGTGTCATAAAACCCTAAAACAGTGTCAGCCTCCGCAGTACTTAGCTGTGTTGCATGGCCAGTTTTGCAGTCAGAGGACAGACTGCAACGCGCAAATAAGGGCTGCCACGGTCAAAGTTATTGTAGTACCTGGATATATACATACATACATACATATATATATATATATATTATATTATATAATATATATATATATATATATATATATATATATATATATATATATATATATATATATATATATATATATAG